>NC_088789.1:9871455-10172749 GCF_949628265.1 Cloeon dipterum | reverse complement strand
GGCTTCCTGTTGCTCGCTCGCCTATGAAAATATTTCCCAGGTCATTCAGAACGCACATGTGGCGGGAGAATGGCTTAGTAAGTTTTTTTCAGAGCCAGAGTTGCTGATGAAGCTTGGATTTAGCCACAATTGCAATGCAAACCATTGTTACAATTGATTCTGCTGTGTGTATCTTGCACAATTTATTTAAAATTTCAATTACCTGACCGTAGAAGCAAATAGAAGATTTCAGCTTCAAACTGAGGAATTTTTCTCAGTTTGTTTTAGCTTCAATTTTCACCCTTTTAACCATATATTTATTTTTGTCAAAACAGCTGCCCGAAATCCGTGCTTGGTCAATGGGCTAATTGTCTGCATCGTTTAATTCCTTATAAAGTCACTGTTGAGACCTAGATTTTCTTGGGGCTAATACTTATGAAAGGAAAACCCCACTCAGGAGACTGATAAGTAAACACTCACAACTCAAACACGACATGAATATCACATTTAGCTTTTATTTAAGCTAAGATTGAGACAAAATTCTTTTGGGCCAAATAGTACGCTTTGTCTCGTGTTCAGAGAGCTTGTAAATTTCATTGGTTTCGCGTCCTGTTTTCTTGAATGAAAACTTGATGGATGTAAATAAATTTGTATGTGTATATGTACGCCGACCTAAAACTTGAGACAGCCATAGTGTTAAGGCTTTACGTCCCTGCATTCATTCCTTTGATTTGTTTACAATTTTTCCACCATCGGTCAGTTGAGAGCGTTGTTAGGAAAGAGCACTACCTGCAGCAGAGGGAAGTATGGTGATGGTGACAATGACAATGCATCCCTTTGTTAAGACTAGGGAAAAATACCATATTATATCATACAACAACAAATATTGTGTAGATTTTGTGCTAAGAGCGTGTGTGGTCTGCACGACATAAAAACCATTTGACTACTTTATTTGAAATACTTTATTTAAGTTTTACCGGCTGCTTGCATTTTGCTGGCAAAGGTGATTCTACAATTCTACCACTTCCCATAAAATACTTAAAGTAGAGCTTAATGTTTTAATAAAACGTGTAACTGAATTTTTCATCACAGATTTTATGAAATAAGAAGACCCAATAACTTACTTTGCGTTAGAAGTCAGTTATTATTTGGTTATGCGTAAATAATTCGCCGACCGATTCTTAAGTAACGCGTCGTAATATTTGACTTGCTGGGAAATTACAAAAAACTTTTTTGTTTTGTTTTGTGTAAAATCGTGTGTGGCCACTTCGACGTGGCCACATTTACGTGGTGAAGTGAGTCATGGTACTGGAATTTCGAAGGAGATTCTCGCTGCTAGCAGTCGCGCTTACCCCATATCTCAACTTAACTATATACGCACAACAAATCTTCCCCTGACTTGTTCGCTGGTGATTTTTAAGGGAAGGTTGCTTCTGGTATTTCCCTTAAGTGACTCTTCTTTTACTATGAACGGCAGTCAGACTCAAGACACGGCATTGAATTCCAGCTTCCTGCCGCTTTGTGTGATATTTATAAACCGACCGAGTGCGATTTAGACGCGCTCAGTGTGGCAAGTGCCCTAATTTTTCTACCTTTGAATACATTACTTTATTTCATTGGCGAAATATTTCCTTAAAAATCATGATAGCTTACAATATTCATCTTTGAAGTATGTATATTATGCTTATTCTGGTAGCTTTATTTTTTTAAACTTATAAAAATAAAGTATATTTTTCTTGCTACTCCTGAGAGTGGCTAAAATACAAGTAAGAACCTGAATTCGTTATTCCTAATCATAATCATTTAATTTTTATTATTAATATTGATTAAATCAGTTATTAGCTCTCAAAAATATGTAACAGTCAGCCAAACTAAATTGAAATGAGCTCTATGACTTTTCATTTTAACTTCTACACCATAGCGTCACGCTGTGTGTAGTTAAATCGAATCTAGACGTGCGAATTTACACGTTTTCTGCGTCGGTTGAGTCGCTAATTGACATCCATACCTGAACTAGCGGTCCAAAAATAGCCATGTGTATCTCCATATTATGTAAATAGAAGAAAGGAAACCCAGTGTGAAAAATCGCGCTCGCTGACATCTACATCTGCGTGTAATGCAAATTTGAACTGGCGGTGTTTTGCTATTGGAGGCGATATCAGTTATTGAGTTGCATATTCGCCATGCCAGTGGGATGGCAGAGGTGACGAAAGAGCGAAAATTGCATTCTTTGAAACGATTCTAAACAAAGAGTGAGAAAATGAGCCCAAATCGCGCTATATCGCTATATCACGCTCCAGATATCAAGCGCTTGCTCTCATTCTCTGTAAACGCCTAACAATTGTGAACGCTGAGTTGATTTGTCGCCAAAATAAATAGTCGCCATACTCTTGCTTGAATATTTTTTGGGCCACGAAGCTTTTAAATTAGTGCCTGTTAAAATGTTTGTGTGGATAATATCAGGTAACTATTTTGGGGAACTCACAATGCATCGTCGGATAAATTTAAGAAATATTTCAAAGGAATTTAATCTAATAATTATCTAATTGAACCGTCTATTAAATAACAAAATTACAATTCTCAGCATGAAATATGTAAAAATTTGATTGACAGTATAAAAACAATAAGCCTTTTCTTACTTTTGTTTGATAGTAGTTGTATTTAGGCTGTCATATTTGAATAATAGAAAATGAAAGCTATAACCTCACCAAATTTAAATTTTCAGTCTTTAAATGGCGAAGTGTGAGTTTTGTAATCGAATTGATTATTTTCAGGTTGTTCCCTTGAGTTAGCACCCAATAACTTCTGCTTTACGACGCCTTTACACTTTAATCTTATCAACTGCAGTGCGAAATGTGCTGCTCGTACGCAACAATGGCAATCATAATAGTAATGATAAATCAATGGAAGGCTCGCTATTACGAAAACAAATCACATCAGTCATTAATATAAAATGCGCGTCTGCTTTGTGCATCCCATTTTAGCGTCGATAGATGCATCCACTCGATTTACCTTTGCAACACACACATGCATGCATAATAATAAATGTAACATGCTTACTCTCTAGAACGCTCCGTAGAGATGCACAACAAGGAAAAGAATAAATGAATCGTGCCCGAACGCTTTTATTGTGAACTACTCTCGTTTCGTTCGTATACTTGTATTGACCTGGTGATTTTGTTGATTGTTTTCAGTTGGCAAGCGGTGTTGTTGTGCGCATATTAATTGATTGGGACGATCATGGACTCAGCTGGATTTATTAGCCGCATTAGGCAACAGCACCAATCTGTTGCGGGAGCAGGGTAAGTGGACTGCTTCTTTCAGCGTTATTTCCATTCAGCGCTCTGCTTGATTGATTGACGTCCAGACTCTAGTCGCAGGATGCGTGGGATGCAACGTGCTGCTCAAATTTATTCAAATCATCCCATGTCCTGAATGCCGAGTGTTTGCACGCACACTTTGCAGCACGTTTTACACATTTGGCCCACTGAAAGCTCATATAAAAAGACAGTTTTTGGTTGAGTATGGATTTTTATAATCCTAGGGTCATGCAAAATTTACGATTCAATTTAGCGTACTTTTTATCATATTTTATTTTATTTTTTATTCATTTTTATTTTTCAAACATTTCAAGTGTTAGCATGGCGCTGGTATAAGTTTGCCAAATCCCCTCTGATCGTTTATTCCTTTCAACTCCAAAATCAGATCAGCCTACTGCTGCCATATTTATATTTATTGACTTCTTTTGGAGTAAAAAATAAATAAATAAACCGAATTGAATTTATTGAGAAAAACTCTTCACAGCGATCATACCACGATTTGTCTAGAGAGTTGATTGTAGTTTTTAGCGTGTTTATTCTTGCTAGTCATGTAATTAGATTTATGTTAGAATTAAATGGAAAGAAAAAAAGCAAACACGGTTTGTAGAAAAGCTGCAAAAGATAAACTGAAAAGGTTATCTCACATCGCACTGAGCAGGAAAAGAAAATCACGGAAATACATTTTTACTAATGCATAAATCATTGGGGTTTCTCTCAAAACTGATAGATAAACGGTGGTGCCAAAAAGTGACTGCTTGAGTCAATTACAAGGAAAATTTAAGAGAGATTATAGTACCTCTAGACTTACAAGGAAACCCTGGATACTGACCGAAATTAAAAGTATATTTTATCAGAACTTATCAGTAATTAGAGGAAAATGACAAATTTGTTCTTAAATACGATTCAACTCTGTTCACAAGACTTGAGTGCGACTTAGTTATGTGTTTAGCTCGATGAGGATAACTAATTACACGTAGCAGGCGCCGCACTTTGATTTGCAGCAGCAGTGAAAAGTGACCACTCAAGCTATTTTGCATTTAAACGCACTCGCTATCGAGGCCACGCTGCCTGTGCAATTCATATACAAAACGTCACCATGCGATTTAAATGACAATGTAGAAAAAACAAAGCCCAACAGCGAAACTGGCCTCACAGTTGAGCTTGATGAATTATTTCTAGCGTTCGATTTTCTGTCCCAAAACGCAGCCTCGGATGTTTAAACTTTTAACTTTGCATCCGCGGATCGCGCGCGGCAGCAACAATTGTTATTCCCCTAATTTTCCTGTCCGTGTCCCCCTCCAGCCCCCCCAGCCGCCAAGTGAGCACCGTCGCTCAAGAAAGTTCCGTTACCAAACTACAGAGGTGTGCTGTGCGGCTCACTTGTTAGTTTATGTGTGCCGTCTGGTCTGTTGCAATCGCTGCAGTGCCGAGTATGCAGCCGCGGCCCCGTGCTTTCGACGGCCGAACCGCGGCGTGAGGCCGACGATCACGCGTGGCCAATACTGACAAGTGCACGTGCGCCGACAGTGACGACAAATGTGGTGCGACGATCTCGACATATGGTCCTGTTTCCACCGAGCCGAGAAAGAAGATGTCACTGTGGCACGACCGATTATATTATTTTTAAAGTGATCGGCAATTAGCGACGCGGTGCGTGTGCATCAGAATGATCATGATTGGAGGCTATCATGACAGTCCCAATCCTTTGCTCAAAGGAACCTTGACGAGGTACGAGTGTGTGTGTGCATTTTCTTCAGGCAGCCAGCTAGCCTGCCTGCCTGCCTGCTTGAATGTCGAATTTGAAAGTAATGCAAGAGAAAGTAACTCACGAATGGGAAACAAATCGCGAGGCGCGTCAGCAAGTGGAGCTGAATGAGGATTCGCTCAGAATGCCGACAATTAGGCCGCCGCGTTTCGATTTTGGATTTCGGGAAATTGTGTGTCCCTCGACGGCGAGTTCGAAACAGCGCGCGGATGATGCATGCGGCTCTAATATATGTGCATATTTATCTCAGTGTTAAATATATACATATGTGCGCCTGCTTTACTTTTATCCAGTAGCAACAGTGTTAGGCGCTAGCAAGCGCAGCGCAACGCGATTTATTTTTCGCCCGACCATTTTTCAACCTGATTGCGGACGCTAAATCGTGGGAATTTCTCCGCGAGCAGCAGCCTCGATTCAAACCGAAAAGAGCTCTGGTTTCTCTGCCCGCTCATTTGCTTTTTTGTCATTGCGCTCTCGCTTGCGTCACACTTTGCTTGCCAAAGTTCAAAAACGCTGTCCAACGGGACCGTTCTCTTATTTTGCCGCCTGCGGGTCGCTCTTGACGCATTGTTTTGAATTGCTGGCGAATTCTCGGTTTCGCGTGCCGATAAATTCATTTGCATCAGCGAGATTCAGCTAACGATGTCCTTGACCTGGTCTGCGCTGCCACAATTTTAATTACATGAATAAATGTTTCTGTATAGTGTTGCCGACTCAAGCGGAGAAGTGATGGTAGTTCGCGAAAATGGCTGTTTTTCTTTTTTGTTTTTACAATAGTTTCAGATAAGAAAATGGCACCATAGAATTGTAAAACAATATAGCAAAACCGTTTGGAGATTTAGAGACGCATGTCGTACTTTTACTTTCTGCGATAGATTATAATTCACGGACTTTTTTGCCTTTGAATTTTTAAAAGAAACATCAAAGACAAAGTGAGATCAAGCACGTTTACACATTTCCCCTCGTTCGGTGTGTTTGGTTTCGGTTTGATAAGCTTTATCAATCATGGTAGACGAGCAGCTGAATGGAAACATTCGAAAATAATACGTTTTATCTTAATTTGGTCCCTTCTGTTTCAGCGTTGAGCGCGAAAGGATGCGCGAAAAAGAACGTCAGTTTAGGCAGCAAATCATCTCGAGCGTGGAGCGAGGTGGTGATCACCCGTTAGTTACTCCGACCCAACCGCTCTTCTCCCCCCTTAAACGGGTATGCTTAAATTTAATCAACGACCCCAAATCTTCCACAAATCATAAAAAATACCCTTGCACAATCTTAAACTATGATCATTGTATATGTCTTCTCGTGGTCGATTCACTCACCGTGGCAATTAAATATATTATTTTCAAAGAAACCTACTGCCATTTTTAGCAATTTGAAACAATAATAAAAATCGGCTGATCGCTGATTTTACCCACGTAATCCTTTTTCTGCATCAAACGAGACCACGACATATAAAACTTTCTCCTTAGTACGTGGCAGTGACAATCGCGTTTGCTGCTATTTACCCACATAACATCAGACGTTAGACACATGCCAACTAGCCGCCGCACGCATTTTTTCACGGCGATGCTAACAGCTTTTCAACCTTTCCAGCCCAAGTCAACCGACAAGGCCGCTCAGCAGATACAGATGAAACTTGGCAAATTCAATGATGTCAAAGGGGAACTGTTGGAGGAACCAAAACGGCTGATAGGCCTAGAAGGGTGCGCGATCGCACCCCCGCCGGCGCCCACGGATCACAAGAAAGTGCATAGTCTGATGTCAGGAGTTTCGCAACATTCAAGCAACCGTTACTCCGCCCCTGGGCCCAAGGTCGATGTACCTCATGGCGGAAATAACGGCCACCCTTTGCCGTCGAGACACTCGAGTCAAATGCCGCCTACCCCTGCTCCCCAAATGGGCATGAGCTCCAAGATGAATACCTCGAAACCATCATCCTTCAACGCATTCAGCCAACCAAAAGCCGTGTCAAAGGTGGATGTCTGTTTTTATTTATTTATTTTAAGTATTTTTTCCCTACTTGAGAGCATATAAATCAAAATTTCAACTTAATTTAAGATTGGAAAAATAACAATGCATTAAATCAAATCTTCCATAGTTGCTAGTAATTTCCAAAGTATTATTCAACTGCATAATAGGCAACCTCTGGTTCAAACGAGTTTCCTGTTTCCTGCCGATGTCTAGCGTTAACTGCCTCAATTCCAATAGGCTTTTATCTCCACTTGTTTTGCTAACTTTGGAAAAATGTGCAACAGTGTTATATTATCCCCATAAGATTGAATTAAATTTGATTTTGTGGCATCTAAACAAATTTTGCTATCTTTCTAGTCTTACCCGGAATTGGACAACATATTCAAGGTAAATTTTGTGCTAATGCCGTTTTTCCAAGAGTTAAATTTTTTAAACTGTCTCTTCAGGAGATGACCGACATCACTCCGCTCATGGAAGGCATCCAAACTCCGCGCAAAGAACCCACTGAGCTGAGGTTCACTTTTGATCAACATCTGAAAACACCAGTGAAGGTACGTGTCCATCAATGAAAGCTGCCTTGTATGACTTCTCAGTTGTAACTAGTCGTGAAATCAATTCATAAAAATATAAGTCCTCCTAATGTAATTCCATATATATTGTGTTCAAGCATGATATATATTCACTGTGATGCAACTGCATTTCCATGCTTCACAAACGTGGAGAAAATATTTAATGTGACACATTTTTTTAACGCACACACATGCCACAAGTCTATCTTGAAACAATGAATCGAACGTCGCACATTATTTAACAAGAGTCGTCTTATTTATTCTCATGATTTTTGCGATTTTTGCAGCCAAAAGAATCGCTCTCCTTGCCGCCACCTGCCCCCATGACTGCACATATTACGACTGAACCTAAAACTCAACAGCAGAACTGCTCAGCCAACTCCAGAGGTGAGTACTCTTTCCACCATTATTTCAATCTCTCGGCTGGATAATGAATTGCTTAATTTGCATTCATGTGGGTCTCGCTAATGAGTAGCTACGCGTCAATTCTTTTTAAAATTCAAATTTTGCGATATGAAAGAAAGTGCCTGCTGCGTGATCAAAATCAAGTTATGATGTCTAAAATATTTTTAATTTGTTAAATCCACGTGCAAGAAAAAAATACTAAATTAATGTGATTAAATTTCTTATATGGAAGATTGGGAAGATGAGCTTTTGGTTAAATTTCTTTATTTTTCACGGGTTGTGAAAATTTAATTGATTGTTTAAAATTGATCTATTAACATAAGAAATATTTTTACGCTGACATCATTTCAGTCAATAAAAATCAACATTGACTTATATGCCGCAAACCCCTCTATAAATGAGTAATTTACTTGACATTAAAAGCAGACTTGATTCGGCAAGTTTGCCTCTTGTTATTTTCCCTCGTGGTGATGTGCAAGCAAGTGGCCGGAGAAGAACGCGAAATGATTTCATGGTCTGCTCATTTCGACCGCATTTTGCAGTTAGTGAGGTGTGATTTTTGTCTTGCTTCATACTGCCGCCGTCGTGGTAGGAGAAAGAGAGAGAGAGAGAGAGAGAGACATCCTTCGCCCGTGCACAATAACATAAATTACAGGCCGCTGTTGTTGGTTGATGCACAAGGCGCGCGCGGTGGAAGCCGCACACCCGAAAGGGAACACTGGCTAGCAGCTGCTGCCACCACGAGCCCGCCGCTCTAGCCAAGCACTTCTTCCCTGCTCTCATCAATTGCTGCCTTTTTATATGAGCGCGCATATTACAGTCATTTCTGACGGAGTGTTCAGCTGTGTGTAAGAGAGTGCGTCTCGCTCGCGTACGCCCGTCCGCAAGATCAAAACACGCAGCGGCGAGAACAGTGACGCTTGATTTAGTTGGGCTTTCCTCGAGCGTTTAACGCCAATGTATGGAGCCGCCGTTGTTGCGATAGTGGTCAACTCGTTCTGCGCGCTTTGCATGGCCGACTGTGCCGAAAAGCGGCCGAAGCACTCCACTTCCGCAGGTATCGCATTTCAGCAGCTGCTCCTTGTCGTCTGCAGATTCGCGCGCCCGTTGCCGTCGACGCCGCGTGGGAAACCTTAATGTTTCTCGTGGCCTATCGGAAAATGGATCGATTCCGCCGTGATTTTGCCGCCGCTGTCGTCGTCATCGTCGCCGCAGCCAGTCGGCGAATTTTTCGCTGTACTAGCGCGCACTTCTCCGGCTCTCATTCTGTGCGAAACTCCACACGGTTCAAAATTGGTTTTTATTGACATCGCTGCACTTCAGGCCAGCGAGTGTCGCAAATTTCACAATCAAACAAGTTGTACAACATGTGAAGTACGCTAGCTTAAGTTAACATAATAAGCTTCGATCATTGTCTGCTACAACAAGTATTAAAATCAATCTTTAAAAGCACTCGCCACAAACACTGTCTGCCGATTTAAACGCGTAATTATTTTCTAACCTTGAATTTTTCTTTTGTTCGCTTTGTCAAATAATCATATTTGTCCTAACGCGGAAGCCAGGTTTATGAAGTCTACTTCTCGGTAAAACATTGAAATGTGAAATTTTGATTAATTACAAGTTAACGTTTATTCTTACATACAATCTAAAATGATATGTGATAGTCTATTTTATTTAAGTTACTGCAAAGTTTCCGCCATTATTCTATTTGGAGAGCAGTTTCAAAACAAATCATGCCAAACATGCAACTGCTTCGAAGTTACGAAAGCCTTGTTTTTTAATTATACGTGATTGTATCGATTTTGTTCGCGTGCGCTCGCAGATTTACGCGGATTATTGCTGATTGTCATTTCTCTTAATTCGCGCGCCATCACGAAAGCAGTACACTTTACCGAAACACTTGGCTACTTCCTGCTGTATACAGTAGAGTCTCTGCTTTTGCGTCGTGCCTGCTGGTTAATTATCCAGTGGAGATCAGTCAAATTTCCGCCACCGTCACGAAAATTTCATATCGAGTGACCTAGAGGAAGAGGAACACGACGTTACCGCCCCCACCTCCACTGGCACACGGAGATTATTACTCCGTCTCTCTCTCTCTCTCTCTCTCTCTCTCTCTCTCTCTCTCTCTCTCTCTCTCTCTCTCTCTTTTTCATCTTCTTGTCTGTGAAGTGCCATATGCACTATAATACTCAATGCCGCCGACAAATCGAGCAGAAACGCGCACGGCACGTAGCAGGGGCAGCCAGATGATGCGATGTTGGCCGCCGCGATCGATAATTACGTACGTGGATATTAGTTTAATTGAAAGCATTAAACGCCCTGAACGACGTCACCGTCGGCTGCCGTCGCCGCCTCGGTTTGTGTATTTGAGTGTGTGTTGTCTTTGTTGAAATGTTGGTTGGTTGATCGCGTGCTGCTTTCGCTGCGCCCGCCGACTGCTCCTCTCCAATAATCATTAGCCAAACGGCCGCCTGTTTTTGTAATCGGAGCCGCGCGCCACTCACCCTCGTTGCCCATTAAGAGGGTAAATCAGTTTAGGCGGAAAATGGATCTTGTTTTAATGACCGCAGGACACTCCGGTAATGAGACACCACCGCGAAACGGTGTTCTTTTCTTATCCCATCGATCGCCCCCGTTACTCCACATATTTTAATTTACATAATCTTTTTTCAAAGGATCACCTTGATGTTAGAAACTTTACGAAATATTTTGTGTGAAAATAAATGGACTTAGAGTTTGATGCGAAAAAAACAAAAATAACAGCAAAAATAAAGAACCTTCAACTCAAGACGACTTTTTTTTTTTTTAAAAAAAAAAGTTGTTTCTGACTCTCCTCTGTCCTTATCACTGGCGATACGTTTCAGTAATTTTTATGCTACTACACACAATTTATCGTTATTTTCAAACAACAAACAGCAATTTTTAGCTATGAAATAACGCTGCTTATCGTAAACTGTCTCAACAGGTCATTTACCACCCCTTTCTTAATTTGCAATTAATTGTGTCGAGCGAGACACAATATTGTTCAAGATGAGAATCTTTTCATATTCGCGTTTCATTTAAGCAGCAAAGAAAATCGGCCTCCGCAAACTGCTGAACCTTGCGTTTTTATTCGTAAAGATTGAGCATATATACGCTTAAATTAAAATTCCCAAGGCTGTTGGAGCAAAATGCCTCAACTGGTACTGTGACATCCTCTGTGAAAAATCTTTGACCAAGAATTCACTTTTGCATTTTTTGTTGAACGCTCGTTGTCAGCTGCACTGTTTGCCGCACCGAAACGATCCTCTCCAACATATTAGAAGCAATAATAATCGGTCCGCGTGCTTGTTACTGAATTCGCTGCGCGCATCAATTTCTCCTGAGCTTCGTTTGGAAAGAAAATCGTGACTAGCGCTTTTCGTTTTGTTGTTTCATTACAAGAGGCCGAATTCTCTCACGGGCGGATCTCAATCCTTTCTGCCGTCCCATCCGTCATGTGTTCAATCGACTGCCCCCCTATATACTTCATTCTCATCAGCTTTATTTTCGGTGACCACTCAGCTATTAATAGCAAGCACAATCGGATTTTGCGTTGTGAATAATCCACGAGATGTGTTTCATCGAATAATAGATCGCATTGGCCAACACGCAATTAGTAAACATAAATGGGATCGAAGCCCTTAAATTTTTATCTCTTTTCTGATCCAGAGACGAATGGATTGTTTTGTTGTCGCTACTGTCATCACTCTCCTCTCTCCGTCAGCCAGCAAAGTTGCAGATTTTTATCGCTTCACTACAAGGAAAGGAACTGATATTTATAGTTCAAAAAATTCCGCATCGCTAGCACAATGAAAGGCTCTCAATAATATATTTTGGTTACTAAAGTGCTAAGAAAAATTATTCGAGTCGTTCGCCCTATGAACAGACAGTATTGATATTGACGGTCGCCTTGGCACACAAGAGAGCTGAGAGTGAGTGCGAGAGTGACGTCGACTGGTGCCACCAGCAACAAATGACCTTGCTTTTTGCAACGGCCGCAGTGGAGGTGCTACTGTCATAATCATCCGAGATGCTGGAAAGCCAATTGCTCGCCTGCTAACTCGCGTGCAAATTTTGCACCCTTTCTGGCTGAGCGATTAACGCGCTTGAGCACGAGCACTATTTTGTTGATCACTTTTCGAAAGTCGTTTTTTTCTACAAATAAAGAGTCCGGCATGCTGACCGCTCGCTGTGCCGGACCACTTAGATTTTTACGCTTTCGATGATGAGGAAAATTCTTATTGTGAATCGGAATGATGCGCTGCTCCCTCTCCTACATCGTTTAAAAACTCAATTATAAGATACATGAAAATCTCTCAAAGTTCGTTTACTCTGCTTTTAAAATTCACATTTCGTACTCCATTATTCAGCAATCAACGCCAAATTATCAGGCTGCATCCGGTGTTAGTCAGTCAGGAAAATTCGCAAATGGGCTGATAACGCCCCAGGCCGTTCCTTTCTATGAGATTCCGGTCGGAAAGTTTTAAATCCGGCAGTCTGACTTAAAATAGAATGACCAGTTAGTTACATTGGAGTTAAGTGGAACTCGTGTTTTTCCCTGGCGGTAATTTTTACGAGGTAATAACGCGAGCATCTGGTCTGTGAAATGGCAGCACCTTTGCCTGGCCGCGTGCGCGCTGCTCCACCTGCCCAACGTACAGCTGCTTAACTTAAAAGAAACCAAATTAACATCCTTGCCCGTGATGCACAGATGGATTTGATCAACTAAAATGACAATTTATTTACGCAGTAAATTACACGTCGTATTTAAGCACATTTATCGCCTAATTTCAATGCAGATTGACTGAATGTTTAATTTTCCTTGAATTACTTAGGAAAAATTGCTTGAAAACGTAATATTTCTTGTTACAGAGCAAAGGACGCCACAAAAAGAGAGTTTACCCAGTCCTCCTGAGCCTTGCATGTAAGTACCAAACTTTAAACAGTGAGCCTCTGTGATGGTTTTTATTTTCCATATATTTTTTTATCGCGTTTCTACTCTCCATCGCCCTTTCAGTTCGTTCAACTGATATTACATTTAACGAGCACAGGAAGTTGTGATAACATGCTTCAATATGATAGGTTAACCTTTCCTAAATTTGTATACCCTGTGCAACTGAAAGCGGAGTTGAGGAATTATTTACAAACGCATATTTTGACCGTTCCCTCTTGATTTCGTTTCAGTGTTGAGCAAGACTTAGAATTTTCTGAAGATTCGTCTGATGAGCTCGCTGATGCTCGCAAGTACTCAAAACCGAATGTAAGAAATCTAATACTTGAAACTAGTGATCTTGAAAATCACTACTTTAAACGTCTGTTTACTTAATTTTTTCCACTCTTTCAGGTGAAAGGAACAAGCAGCACTCTTTTGTAAGTATAATTTTTTGCATCACATAGACATAAATAAAAACAAGCTAATTTTTTGTCACTGTTAAATCCAAACTTTAATGCAGTTGTTTTTCGTGGCAATCTTGTCAATAATTAGCTTGTATAAAAGATTACTTGTGTTTGATTCGCAAAATTCCGCTTTGCAGACAAGGTGCCTCTCAGGCAATCACAACTCCGAGACCATCAGTTCCGCCGCCTCTGTTGAGTCCATTGCCATCGACGAGTGTCCGCATGGAGGACTCGCCACCCATTGCACCGATGCCTAAAAATGCCTCTGAGAGCGGAGGGACTACTTCAGAAGAGTCCTCCTCTTCCTCTGGCTCCGAATCAAGCAGTGAGGATGAAGAGGAGCCAACATCACTCCTCGAGAAAGCTCCTCTCGCCAGTAGGCCCTCGCCCCCAAGACCTTCGTCACCAAAGGTGAGTGGTTTCTTTCGAGTAAATGCTCAATATTCTGGTATCGTTTTTAAGATTTTAGAAAAAATTGGTATTTTAAATTATAAAAATTTGTATCTCTTTAATTAGTTATCTCTTAAATTGAATTTCATCCTACAGGCAAATGAAGCTCCGCAGGTAGAAAGGAGTTGGAAACTCGAGTCTTTCTTCAAAGCTGAAGATTCTAATAAAAAGTCACTGGTAATTTTTTAATGCCCATTTTCAAACAACTACTTAACTAGTTAATATTGCAGGGTGGCTCACCAAAGAGAAGTTCAAAGCAGGATAAGTGCAGCGATGATGAGCATGTCGCCTTGTCGGAAGTGATTCCTCCCACACCTCTGCAGCCGCTGTTGTCAGATGATGATGACGATGCTGCAAATGTGCGCAAGCTTGCTGAGTCTGCCAGACGGAAGCAGCCTAGGAAGAAGCGTTCCTCGACCAGGAGCATCGAGGAGGAGAAGAAGTTGAGTGACTCGGAAGACGAGGACAATGAACCGAGTAAGGCAGCGCGGCCGGCACGCAACTGCAAAACCAAGGGCGAGGAAACTCGTCGCAGCAGCAACGTGGTTCCTGTGAAGAAGCAGCGGCGAACCGCGTCACGGGAAGAAGTCAAACCGAAGAGAGTGCCGGTTGCTACTGGCGGAAAGGGAGGCAAGCAGAAGTCAAAGATGAAGAGCGTCGAGGAATGTCCAACCGACTCGAGCAGCAGCAGTAGTAGTGACTCTGATACAAAGGTGAAAAAGTTAACGAGTTTGGAGCACTCTCAAGTGCTCAACAAGAATGTTCCTTGGGTTCCCCCAACTACTCCTGTCAAGCCATCGGCGACTGTTGCTCCTCGGAGGAGGGTCAGCGGCAAAGGGGCGGCTCGTAGACACCACAGCTCTGACAGCAGCTCCGACTCAAACGATGATGTTAAGCCCAAAGGCGTCGGTGGGCTTGGCAAAAAGGACGACAGCCCGCCCAAGCTAGAAGTGGACGATAAAGTTATTCAGGACAAGAAGAAGAATGACTTTTTGCGGCGTGTGTACTCTAAGTCTGGCCAATCAGACGGCGGAAAGGGAGTGAAGGCCCGGTCCGGCAGGTCGGAAAGGAGCGAGGAAGATGCTGTGCTGCCGTCAATTGGGCGGCCAAGTCCTGCTGTCTCCATCAAGGAGGAAGCGCCGGTGGTCAAGAAGCCTTTCAGTTTGATGTGCCGCATCCCGCTGAGCAGACTTAAGGAATCGCAACTGAGGAAGCTCAGACCTGAGGGGGCAACACCAGACATTGAAGTGCCCAAAGCGCAAGTTCTTTCAAGACTGTTTGACTCTTCCAAGACTGGCTCGCAGTCGCCTAGCCAACCGATCGCGACCGTGAGTTCCTCCGATACGAGCGACAGGAAGAGGAAAAGCTCGAGCAAAGTCAACGGCAAAAGCCACTCTAAAAAGACTAAACCTGATCGCGAGAGGAGAATGAGTGGCAGTTCGGTGTCATCAATTTCAACGGTCAGCAGTAGGATCTCAGCTACAAGCATGCCTCAGGAGCACAAGAAACCTAGTAGAAGGAGTCGCAAGCACAGTCTCGAGGATGGCGAAGTTGCAGACAAAAAGCGACGAAAAGATGCCAGTCGGAGTAGTAGTAAAAAGCCAGTGCCTAGTCAGGTAATTAAAAATACTTTATTCTAGTTGATAGACCCTAGAGTCAAATCAGACAAATGAAAAGTTAATCACGGTAATAATTTGAAATGAAATTAATATCCAACTGCAAAAACTATTTTCTGTAGTTTCAGTGCGAAACAATTTTCCAGGCAAAAAAACAGAACACAATTTTCAGTGAGTCTTCCTTAAAATTTCAGAACGAGGAAGTGATGTGGCCGTCTCACGCGTCACCCACAAACCACGACAGGGTATTACCGCCGCCGAGACCAGGGTCCTCGTTTGACGACCCAGACTCTCATTTTGTTAACCCTAGCAAGGCGCTGTCGCCTCTGAGTTCGCCACCAGCGATGTATTCGCCTAACCCAGCCGCTCAAGGAAACTTGTCTGGCAGCAGCAGCTGGCTTGGCGCAGAGTGGACCAACCAACAGCCAGGTTCCTCAAGCTGCAAGATGTACAGTTCTTACTTAGAGCACCCTGATATCCTAGAAGATGACAAGTACGGAAAACTTTTATTTACATCTATTCTGCCTTAGGATTACTTTTAAAATTTTGACAAACTCATTAATGGCTGGAGAGCCTTTGCCGTCATACTCAAAAGAGTACAGAAAAGTCTAAATTACAGATTCTATTGGTGTAGAGACCAAACGCACTACCTGATGGAAGCGAAACGACTGAAGCACACGGCTGATAAGGAAAAGGATCACACCGCTCAGGCCATGCTGTACCTGGAGTCTGCCCTCTACTTTATCCTAACTGGCAAGACAATGGAAACAGACAATTACGACTCTGAGATGGCAGCTTTTACCATGTATGATGACACGCTTAAGCTGATCAAGTAAGGCCTCCAAAAGTCTGCAACCATAAGCAAAGGTTTAATCACAAATTTCATGTTAGATACATATCATCGAAATACCGCAACCAGCAGCAGTACAATTCTGCTCCAGGAAGCATCGACAACAAACTAGCTGTCCTAGGGTGAGTGATTTTTTTATCTTTTCGCTTAATTATATTTGGTGGCCCAAAGCTCTACAGTCGAAATCATATTTCAAAACTCGCTATGCTGCATACATTTTTAATTGGTAGCTAGCACTGAAATATAAATAATCAACAATTTTTTCTAAGCTTTCAATCATCGTATTTTGAATTGAGTACAAATCATGCACGTTAGAGCCATTTGAACCACAATAATATGTGATACTTTCTAAAACAGCTGCAATTGCAGTCATTTTAAACTGTCTCATTTGACTTTAATAAACCCGCATAGTTTGCAGGAAATCGCATATCTTTGGAACAATGTTGATTGAAAAGCTAAATAAATCAGTAATATTTTTCCTTGCCTTTCGGAACCGTAAAGAATACTGGTCTTTTTCTCACAACGAATGTTAGGACTTTTATGTCTTTTTTTTATCCCATGACACGCCAAACCCTTTAATTTTTTGTTTAAGATATATTATTTGAAGTTTAGTTAAATTAACTTAAGCAGGTGCATGATACAATCGTGTCAATCTACTTGGAAACCATCTAACCCAGACTTAATTAAATAGTTGTCTTTAAATTGCACAATATTTTGAGAAAAGTGTTTAGTGGCACTACTCACTACAAACATTTTTGACATTTTATTAGTTTTGTTAACAGATGAAAAAATATTGCTCTTGTTTTCAGCTTACGTTGCCAATCTTTGATTTACCTGAAGCTGTTCAAGATGCGAAGACAAGAAGCCAAAGAGCTTCAAAAAACCATCTCCTCTTACGTCACTAAGGTAAATCCTTGGCAGATAAAGGATGAAAGAACATATTCTGTAGCACAATATCTGCAGTTCCAGCAACAACCCTCAATTTACGTGAACAGCGAGGCATGGAGCGTGGCGCGAACGTCAGAGACGCCTTCTCCGCAGTCGCCAGGCTCCGTGGGCTCGGTGAATAGCCAGAGTTCTGGCTACAGCAGCGGCGAACTGCGGCCCAAGGTTCCAGGCAGTGCCAGCAACCCATCCTCCAGCATGGCTGCCGGTCAGCAAACCCCCCTAAACCAATGCATCGCCATTCCCTGTCAAGTTCACCAGGCGATTATGAAGCAGAACAGGTATTCTAACTACCTGTCCATGAGTCACGATCTGTGGGATCAGTCGGACGCGCTCATTGCCAAGGGTAGATCTAAAGGTATGTAATATTTGGCTGACAAATTGCAGCTCTTGACTCACTGACCCTTTTTTCTCTCACTTGCAGACTTCTTTATCCACATGGACAAAGTTGTTGGGCCGTTGACTCTGCACAGTTCAGTGAGCCACTTAGTGAGATACATCAGACATGGAATCAAATTACTGAAGGAAGCGAATTGATGTTTGTGAATATTGTTGTAAACGCGACGCAGCATTTCTCTGCGAACTAACCAAACAAGCAACGCATGTGTTATCTACGAGTGAATAATTTTTATTGGCCCCACATAGGCAATTATTGTGAAACGCTGAAGTTTACTTTTAATTTATTCGTGAAGACTCTCGGAAACGTTATTTATTTACTTCATTTCTACAAACACTACTTTTTCCACCAGTCAAAAGAGTTGACTGCAATCAGCAATTTGAGGCTGTTCACAAGAGCGATTTATTCATCTCCTTATCCAAGAAACCTTTTCTGCGTTCAGCTCTCTGTACCAGTTGAAAGAAGTGAGAAGCTTGCATTGCATACCTCCTGATATATTCTGGGCGTTCTTCACTGCGCAAAACAAGTTAAGATTTTCTACCGGGCTTATCAATCATGGATTGTCAATTATATTTTCACCCGTGGTTTCTTTTTTACTGTTTATCTCATCCAGGACAACTTCTACACATTTTCTTTTTTAAAGTGTTCTGATTGTTTGTCTGAATTTTCTGTGGAAGAAAGAAGTAGTGACAAAAACGTTTTAAGTGCGAAGAGAAAAACAATTATAGTTAAACTCTGAAATTTGATACCTGCTAACAGCCTTGAGTTCTTCTCTTGAAACAATGGCAAGTACTTTGATTGTCTCGCATTATTTGTTGGTTACCATGTAATATACAAAGAAAGTTGAAAGTAGAGAGCGAACTTCTTGTTTTACATACGCACTAGCTGATGCATCATAGCTTAGAAAAGCATATTTTCAGAAAGGAATGTCCAGCGAATTCGTATTTTGTATCAGCAAACCTTGCTACTTGATCAATGTATGACACAGAGATGATGCCCAAATATATTTTTACATAAAGCGACGATCAGATAAATATACAGAATCATGGCACCAGAAAATGAACACTATGTCTAACTAAAGCCTTTTTATTGCATACAAAAATACGGAAATATTAAATAACACAAAGAAACGGTTGATACATATTTTTAAGTTTTTACGCATGACATTCATCAAGTCCAAAAATGGAAAAATCACGCAATGCATTGAGAAGTAGTGTTAAATTCTACACCACAAAACAAGAGACAATTATTAATAAATTTGTGAATGAATTGAATCATCTATTGCCTGATTTTGCTGATTAGCAAGCAGTATTTTTACAAGGTTAATCTCTGCTCTTCTTCCGTTTTTGAGTCTTGTCCATGTTGTCACCAGCAAGCTGAAATTGTTGGGTGCTGGAGAGGCGCTCTTCAGTCAAGAAGTGCCCTTTGTGTCAATGCAGTACTTTGCAAACAAATAAAGATATTCTCTATTGATAATGAAAACTTTCTGTTAAGTTTTAGTAAAATTAATAGCGAATGTATAAGGAGATCTAAAAATGTACCAAACCGTAGAAATCCTTAAGAAGGAGCCAAAAACTTATTTTAAAAACTACCTTTTAATCTAAAATATATATTAAATAAATTGATTACAATGAGAAATAATAAATTAATCGTTTTATTTTTTATGTCTTGAAACTATATATTAAAACCTTGAGCACACTAAGGTGTGGACTAATTTTTTTGACATTTTCAGCTCGCCCTTTCCTCTCATCTCCTTTCATTTTCTCCATTAGAGCTATAAATTGGTGAGCTAAAATGTAAGTTCGGTTGAGAAGAAACGCAACTTTTCTATACAAAGAAAATAAATTATTATTAACACGCGCTTCATACCCTTCTGAAAATGCTGAGTTGAAAAAGGCAAGTTTCTCCATGGCTGCGCACTCGCACAGAAGTAATATATTATTCATATTATTATGTATGTACAAAAAAATAAATCTGTTAAAAAAATATCAAATCGCATATAATCATGGGACGCAAATTTGCTTCTCTAAGCAAGTCCAATAATTTATTGAATCTCTGTTCAGCACGGCCCTGGCTATGAGCTCAATCGAATACCAGAAACAACGCAGAACAATCAATAATAAAAATCTCAGCATAAATTAATTGCGCTCAGACAATCAAAAAAGGCTACTTGAACATTCAACCAATGAAATTCAACGGATGAACAGAAACGATTGCCATTGGCCGGGGAAGACCAATGACATCATTTTCGCTCAACCAAAACAAACTTATAGGCGTGGAAAGGAAAAGATTCGCTGAATTTAATTTTCTCGGTCAGCAAACATCAGAAAATGCCTTCAAATCCAAAGTTAGGGACTGGGTTGCGAGAATTCCTCATAGTAGCTAATGGCAATGTGGATAACCGTAATAGGGACAAGCTCAATTTGGCTTTAGATGAACTAAGCGGCACAAATTTCAAGAAAATTTCGATAGAATCGTGCCAGGTTGGATGAACACCTGTTTGGATCGCTTTATTTTTTTGACGTTTAACTTTTATTCTAGGACCTCATGAAAGTTCTGGCACATGCAATGCAAATTGTAGACCCAGCTGATTCAACTTTGGCAGCAAAAATTTGCCATATATTGTCTTGTGCAGCTCAACCACATTCTGCTAAAATATTCGCCTCAAGCCCTCAGATGGCATCATTGATGGAGGATTGGTGCCTGAGGGCTTTCCAGATTGGAAGTGAATTGTCCTTGTTGCAAGCTCTGTCATCTTTAGAAATGATTCTCAGAGGTCGTGCTATCACGGTGGATCCTAAGGTACACAAATGCAGAAAGACTTTTCTCTTTATTTTTAACACTTAAAAATTATGCTTCTGTTTATAGACACTCTCGGCGCTGTTGAATGAGAAACAGCCTGAATCGCTGACAAATTGGCTCAAGCGAGACTATCTAGATACGCTGAAGGTTTTGCCGCCAGACGAAGTTAAAGTGGCAGCATTGCGAGTGGTCAAAGCCATTTCGAGTCCTACCGAGACTGGGGTTTTGGTAATTGGCAGCGCCCATTCGTCGTCTAGAGTTCGCAGACTAGAAGCTTGCACTGTGATTTTCAAAAACCAATTATCCAACAGCTCTATCACAGCAGGTCTTCATCATCTCAAGGTCTGTTTGCTCAAATAGTTGTACGATGGTTTTCTCTTAACTTTCATACTAGGTGATTTCCACTTGCCTGAGAGGACTACAAGCGGTTCTCTTACAGAGGCCAGTAGCACTGGATTTTCAAACCGGATTTGGATATGTTCGAGCATTTTGGCTTGTCGGCCTGCCAGAGTACGACAGTTCCAGTTTCCCACCAATTCCTGCTGAACCAGGGCCTCCACCTCCAACCGCAGCTTCAGTTCTGAGGGTTTGTATTTAATATCAAAATATCTATTTAAAAATAAAAATTCAACAGTCAGGGCCAAGAAGAGGTCCTCATGGCCCTAACAGATCTGCAAACGCTAAGCAAGTTCGGCGCTTGCGATCTGCACTAGTCAAAGAAACAGACGATGACAGTGGGGCAGCGTTAAGTCGGAGAGAATTTGACGAAACTGGATTCTGGTCCCAAAATAGCGACTCTGAGGACACGTCTGATTCCAACATAGCGAGCGGTAAAGGAGGTCGGGACATTGCCACTGCTTATGCATCAGTACGATTTGCTGCAATCCGCCTGCTACTGCTCTTAATTAAGGTTAATTGCTTATTTAGTTGTAAAATTTAACATGTCAAGATTTCATTAAGGTTGCACTCAATGGAAGAAAAAAAATCTTATTGATAAAGTCGTTTATTTATTTATACTTCTTACAAGTTTTCTTTCATTACAAGATTTGTAGTGCATTATTTCACTTTCTCAACCAAAGAAAAAGATAAATGCTCTCTACAATCGTCAACTTTAATTGGAAAAAATTTCTCGCCATGGTGAAAAGAATGAACAAGAGGTTGGAAAAATCTTTAGTTTTTCCACTTACAAATTAGCTGCTGTTTGTAGAGTCGCTGATCTCCATATAATTATTTGGACATTATGGCGCGAGAAAGGCAGTGGTACACCGTTACAATTTTTAATTATTAAAAATCACCTGTTTGATATGAATAATTGAAATTTTATCTATGTATTTAAGAATACTGAGCCGCAAGTTTTGATGGCCTTCTGGGACCAACTAGTGCCTTATTCGCCTCCTGGAGGCCCACCACCAATCAAACCGAGCTTGCCTTGCTGTCTTCTACGAGACCCCAATACTGGAAGCAAAATCGCGGCTGCCCAGTGTTTTGGAGACCTCCTCAATCGATGCCGAATGTACCTGATCATGGCTGAGGCCAGGTTTGGATTTACGCTTGATTTTTAAAATACAGACCTTTTGACACTAGAATTTTAGCTCTGGTCAGCTGGCCTTCACGCCCTGGTCACACAGTCTGGCCCAGTCACTGGAATCTTGCCAGAGGTACCTTACCCTTTCGCTCAGCTCCAACAGAATCGTTCAGTGCCTTGCAGCTATTTTGACCGCCTTGTCCTCTTTGGTTGTGGCAACACCCTACCACAGACTGCCTGGTGGATTGCTGACCAGACTCTCTAGATCTGTGCGACCATTTCTCATCAACAAAAGTCTGTTATTATTTCAACTATGTTTAGCTCCTTAAACACATTGAATTTCAGATGTCGATGTAAAATCTGCAGCTCTTTCTGTCTTCACTGGTTTGGTGTCTTCTTCAGCTGCTAATCACAAATTACCAGAACTGCAAACAATCCTTCAAAAGCCAGAACCATCCTCCCTTTTTGGCTCAGTTGAAAATTCATCGGCAAATATGGTAAGAGAGAATTGATTTATTGTAACAACTTCACGCCCATAATTATCCCAAGAATTAAAATACAATACGGAAAATGCAATAATTACAACAATAATTTTTTAGATGTTAGTTACGAGTCCTAATTGAACACCAGTTGCACAGCTCAAATTTTATACGGAACGTTATTTATTTTCACATATTTCGTAATTATTTTTCAGACCAGTGAAGATGAGAGACCAGAAATTAGTGGTTTGGACAACAGTGACGAAATTGAGGATTTTGTTGAGTATGACAATTCAGACTTGGGCAAAACGTGGCTAGTTGAGTACTGTTTGAGTTATTTACAGGTAAACATCAGTGATTATTCAAACCTTTAACCACAAGTTCTTTCTCAGAGGAGTGATGCAGGCCTAAAATTGAAACTGGAGGTTTGCCGTGCTATAGCAGCAATTTCTAGGTCATACTTTGAGCTGCTACTTGCTGACAATGGCAACACACTTGTTACCACTGCAAATCTACTTGTGCAAGCCTTTGTTTCTGAAGAAAATGATTCAAAACTGCAGTTGGCGGCTGGCCGAGGCATTGTCGACCTGGGTGATAGCTTTGCAAAATACATGGAGGATCCTGGTAATGCTTGCTCCTTGTGTTTTTTATTAAGTTTATATCTATAAAGCGTGTCCTTTCGCAGATAACAACTACAATCTGAAGTATGGATTGTCCATGTGGAGCACCATTATTGGGAATTCTGTGCCGAGACTTTCGACAGATGCAAACCCCAGCTTCCGATCTCTTCTCTGTGATATTTTGTCCTCCATGGGCCCCCAAGTGTATGAAAATATTGAAGTATTATGAATTTAATTCACTCATTGGTTTGTTTATTAATGTCATTTCCGTTTTAGAGGTCTTCAAGACTTTTAATAGCATTTACACTTTTTGAGCTGTGCAGAGATCAATGTACGAATGTCAAAATCCAAGCTGTCAGAGCTCTGGGTATGTGTGCTGGCTGGCCAATTGAAATGGAGGTAATTTTGATAAAAATTATTTTGATATCTATTAGCTTTCAATAAAGCTTATTTTCAACTATAAATTAATGATGATACACATTGACTCTGGTAAGAAAAAACTGACTCATTATTTTTAGGATGGACAATTCTTGCTGGACGCAACTGAATATGTATCAAGTGCCATTTCCAATGAAGAAGACGCAGATCTAATTAACAAAGTCACTTGGGCTTTAGGAAATATATCTGATGAACTTTTGACAAAGAAGTAACTTGAATAACTGAATCAAATTACAAATCTCTAATTCTTATCACAGGGACAAAGGATTCCCTGACACTGTGCCCAGTAACCTGGTAGTGAAGCTAATCCAGGATTCTCTTAAATTCTGCAGCGATGATGCGGTAATTTAGATTTAAAGCTTAGTAATTGTCATGCTTTAAAGTGTGAACTATAGCTGAAGTTAAATGCTGTTCGTTCCCTTGGAAACCTGATACGGCTACTTCCTCCTGAGCAGCTTCGAAAGCCAGCAGTTCGAGAACTTGTTTTCCATTCAGTGAATGCAATTATCACATGCGCATCAGATCCAAAAACCAACGTGATGAAAGTAAGACTTTCTTTCAAGTAAAAATATTGCATTCAAATTAACGAATTGTTCTCAGTTCAAGTGGAATGCTTTGTACTCTTTGGCTTCTCTTCTCCGGGGAACGGAGCTGCATGACGAGGTGCAGAATTGGCAGTCCATGATTTTCCCTGTCCTCTGCGACATGGTCGTCAACACCCCCAACTTTAAAGTGAGGATCAGCGCTGCAATAGCGCTAGCTGCTCCTCGAACCAGAGCCAACTACCTCGGTTTCTATTTGACTTCATGGAACGCGCTACTAGAGGCACTCTCATCCGCCGACAATGTGCAGGATTTCAAGGAATTCCAGCACCGAGACAACCTTGTTGACCAGGTATGCAATGGCTTGTGAACCTAGCAAACTACTTTCAAACGAATATCGCACAGAAACTTAATAATTTATATACCAAACACACTTTTTTCCCATCAAAGATAACGCCACAGCCGCAATCTAGCGATTTTCCAGCTCTGAATATATTTATTTTAGAATTCATTTATTTTTATTAATGTAGTTCTTGCTTTCTGCAAAATAGATTTTCTAGCTTCAGTAGATATAGAAAGGCTTTTCAAAACAAGTCTGTACTGTTCTGCCATGACTTTATTATTTCTCGAGAGATGCTTCAAACTAGGATTATCAACAGCAAAAACTGAAAGCTATTAATTATTAGCTAGTGGATTGTGGATTCCACGTTAATTTAATATTCAAATATGCTGAATTACAAAACTACACACCCCTTATCCAATACCTCTGCAAGAGTTTCAAATTCAGTCAAAAAATTTAATTATACAATTTTTAGATCTGCCTTTCAATCTGCCACCTTGTTAGCTGCCTGACTGCGGAAGATTTGTCTGGAGGAATGAACGGATCTCTCATCCAACTGGTTATGGGTTCTGAGGAAAACTTGGTCACTCAGCTGCAGCGAGTGAGATTGCGGGTAGTCCCTGAGAAAGCGCAGCCGTTTAGCAACGCTCTGGACCACGTCAAAAGATTGGCTGCAACTAACTCAGGAGGCGTGAAAGACGTTTGTGAACAGCTGGTGTGCATATTGAGCTCAGGACAAGCATTTCTCGACGAAGTTTGCTAACTTAATTAATAAATGGAAAGGTACTGATACTATGCAGTTAAAAGGTGCGATGATTTTCAAACACACAACTTTGCCTTAAAATGACACAAGAATTTAATTTTAGTGCTCATTTTCATTCCTTGTCCTTCTGTTCATCTTTGTCACTTGCACTGTTCTCAGGTTCACTGCCTGAATCCGAATCACTTTTTTCACTTTCCTTTCCGTTATCTGGCTTTGTCTTCTTATTCTTCAGGTTGGCCTTTTTCTTCATCCGTTTAGCTCTTTTCTTGGCAGTTTTCTCCTCTGATTTCTTTTTATTATCATCTAGTTTCTTTTGGTAATCATCATCCATTTGTTCCTGTACACACACACACACACACACACATATATATATATATATTATTGATAAAAAATTTGATATCTAGACATTTTAACACTTACCCGCCTCGCTTTTTCAGTAATAGCCCTTTGCCTTGCATATTCTTTTCTCCTCAAGTGTCTGTACACGTGAAACTCACCACTGCCAGCTCCGGCACTTGAACCCATAACATTACGGACAAAATCAGGAGCTTCAGGCATTGACCTTTCCTTTGGCCGCTCAGGAATGATAATCGGTTTGTCCTAAACATATTAAAACACAAAGTTAATATGCGAGTATTAATAAAAACATCATAATATTATGAAAAACAAAAATTTGCTGATACATATTTCTAGAAAAATACTCACTGGGTTCTGCATAAGCCTCTCTAATCGGATCCTCTGCATGTCGTAAGTGGTTTTTGCGTGCACCAACTTCTTTCCTTCCTCTTTGTCCTCCTTGCTGTCCTCCATTTTTTGCCAGAGAAATCACCAAAAAATTACGAAAATAGATAGAATGTGCAGCAAGGCGCGTTCTAGTCTCGGGTCGTAAACAAACAAGCAACAAACTGGAGCGACTGGGATTATGATGCAGCGCCGTTGCTATTCGTCAGAACCAGAAGCAGGTTACACCCTCTTTTCATTTGCATTGCGCTGGCGCGCTGGAGTTTAGTGAAAGGGCCCTGTGAGCTACGCTCGCCCGGCCGGCAAGAGGGGAGCTGGCCCATTCTGCTTGTACAGCAGCAGACGCCCCGAAAATCGATTCTACTACAAGGGGGTGCAAAATTATTGTTTGTGTCGGAACACACACACACAAAGCGTCGGGTGGTGAAGTTCACGCCGAAATGTCAGCGCGATCGTAAAAAGCAGCGGCTGGCGATTCATGAAGAAGTAATTCCACCGAATCGCACCAAGAGAGTGACATTTTTAAATCGGCTCCTCCGCTCTTGTTGCCGCTCATCAGCATTTTTAATCAGCGCAAATGTCAACACCAGGTTTGTTTTCCTCTGATCGGCTAACCTTTGCTTTCAGTTGAGTGAGGCGGCTTGCCAAACAACAGTCGCTTATTATTGCGCCGGAACGGCCACCACTTATTGCCGGCTCTGCATGAGCGGTGTGGTGTTTTTCATTCAGCATTTTTGCTCTTTCGTCAGTTCCATCGATTCGGCAGATCGAGAAGTTGATTATGTACAAGGGGGTGATGAAAGGGGTTGTAGTTGGCCTCGTGCAGCTCTTTTCCCGGCGTGCAGGATTTCCCGCTTTCAATGCGAACACTGGATTTATTTTCATAAATAGGCAATCTCATAATAAAAAGATTGAAAATTATAGCCCGCTCAGTAGAAATAATTTCAATCCTAATTTTAAGTCAACTAAATGAAAAATTATGCTTTCAACCATTCTGACTCGTTTCCTTCTTTTCTTGCTCTGGTAATTTATCAATGTGGTCAATTATAAAAAAATATAAACGTTGAAGTGAAGAACCTGCTGCTAGCATATTAAATGTGTCGGCGTTTCCCACATTTGAGTGTAATTCACGGAGTGCGGCAGCAGCTCGTAATGATTACGATTTCCCTTTGATTATTTTGGTCGTCCAACTCGTTTTTTCGTGCTTCCTCCTCCTGCTTGTGTATGCATCTTGACTTTATAACAAACACAAAAATTCGGTGCGTAGGCTCGAGCGAGGAAATAAAAATCCGTGGTGCGTGCCTCCCAAACTCGTCTGCCAGTCGGAACCCTGCCCTTTTTGGGGTCGGCGTGGAAAATGATAATAGTTGTGCTGCAGCAGCTGATCCGTCGTGCGTAACAATGAGCCAGATTTCGTTCCATTCGCTCACGTATCAAATTATGGAAGGGAACGCGTGTTTAGTTCCTCCTACGGTGCTGGGTTTCGATTCAAACAAAGTAATTATTGGGTGGTTTGAGGCACTATTCCTAGCTTTATATTTTAATCGTGTTTTTCTCTTGAATGGTGATTCATATGATAAACAACGTTAGAATTTAATTGCTTTAAATGAACACATGAGTTTAAAATCCGAAACATAATTTGTCATGTATATCCAACAAAATAAATTATTGATTTTTAAATTTCTGGATCTGGAATTTCATGAGTGCAATATCTAACAGTATCATTGTTGTTTTTATCTTATCATAAAAGGAAGCTGAATATAGGGACGGCGGTTTTTCAATGTTAATTGCTTCAAAATTTCTTCCTTGTTTCGTATTTCTTGGCTCGATGAATCACAATCTCTGGCAGTGTTTATTCGTGAATTTTGAACAACAATGACCATTTTCCTTGCGCCTAAAGCAAGCTAAATATAATCGCTCTCGATAAAAATGGAGCAAAAAATTTGGCAGCAGCATTCGTGTCGTTTGTTTTTCCTTTGATACCCGAACACGGGAGCCAAAATTCCGCACCGCTGGTATTTCGCCTGCGAGGTAAAGGTCATCATGTTGTCGCGAGCGGGGCGCAGCCTCAGTCACGGAGGGTGCAAGCCGGCTTTAGTTGGTTCAGTGCCCTCGCGAGCGTCGCATCAAAGTCGAAAAGACAACTGGCGAGTTGTTGTCCGTGATCGCGAAGTGTGAAAATTCGCCAACCGTGACAGCATGAGGCGCTCGCCCAGTCCCACCGCCGACCCCGGAAAGTCTCCTATTCCACCCCCGAGAAGCCCAGTCGGCTCCTACGGCCATTACAAGGCGGTCCAGCCCCGACTGGGCCCTCTCTCCTCCACTTATCTTCCAGCCACCAATCTGGTAAACAAAAACTGCTATCAGGGGAGGCAAGTAGCAAAATTGGTTGATTGTTACAAATTTTCACTTTCGGTGAATAGAATTTGTAAAAGACACATTTCCATTAAGTGATTTCTATCCAGTTTTAACAAGATAATTCTAATCATTATCTAAGCACAAAGAGAAAGAAAACTCAGAATAATGTGCTAGTGGCATGAAAGGCGAAAACGAGAAACCCATTTTTTCGCCTTCACTTCCCTGGTCTACTGTTAATCTGTGAAAGCGGTGATACTCCTAACTGTCCTGAGTTTAGGTGAGAAAGGTTTGTAAAAAATGGCATAAAATTTGCAACGCAAATTCCTTCAATATTGTTATTTATTTGCTTCTTGCATGTTATACTAACATTGAGCGTGTTCAAAGCATCGTGTCAATGAATATAATTAAACAAATCCTAGGATAGAATAATTTTTTTAAACAATTTGCTTGTGTACGCTAGGAATTTTAAGAAATAATGCTCATTTCCTTTCCTGCCACTCACATCACATTTCTCTTAAGAACAGTAATTTAAAAAAAATTGTTGAAGATGGGATTTCAATTTTAATGCGCTTTAAATATTAATAGATGACCAGTAACAATCCAAAGTATAAAATTAAGTGATTGATAGAATTTAACCTTGAATTATTGTGGGGTAAAATTTGGTTGCCTAGGGAATCTGTTTCCACATGAAATTGGATTGTTAAGTTTTTCTTTAAATACAAATAATTATTTCTTTGTCATTTATAATAACTTGTATTAAACGTACGTTCAAAACTATCAACCATTATTTTATGAGGATGATATGAACTATATCACGAGGTCCAAACTAATGAAATAAATACGTGAGACGATAAAATGCTGATTGAAAAACGCCCTCTTGAGCCGAGGCAGACGTACGCGAGCGCTCTGTCCGGCATGCCGTTCCAGCCGCTCGGTCGGCCCATCCAGTACATCAAGCCGCCTCGCTCGACCCCGTTGCCCGCGTCGGACGGGCCCACGCGGCCCTCGACCCTGCAACCCTCACCCGGCGTGCCCGAGGAGCGCACTCTAACGCCTGGCCACCGTGCCCCCTCTCCTTCTTTCATGGACCCCAACTACTGCCTCTGCTGTCCGCCGAACGACCTGCGCTTCTCCGACGCCCTGCGCGCCAAACCACGTGTCCCGTTGCGCCGACCCTTCATCGTAGGAGGAGACGTGAGTGCTTTTACAACTCTTTTACTCTGAATTCCGCTCTGTCTTAATGTCTGCGTGCGTGTGTGATTTAATGTTAGGGTTGCCAGATTACATTTATGTAAAGAAAAAACCAAATTAACATTTTTAATCACATATCATTCCGATTTTCTAATCCAAGTGTAGACACTTGTATATTTACATATAAAATTGGTATTAAATCTAGGATTTGTCTTGTGTAGAAAAAACACGTCAATCAAGATGTATAATGTATAACAAAGTTAAAATAATAATTAATTTTTAGAGAGCGAGATGTAGGCATTCACGCTAGGGGACCTATGAAGCATTCCAGTTGATAATATTGCTCGATTTTGCTTAATGTCGATTTTTTTAGCAAAATTATTCGTTTTCGGATTTAAAATTTGTCATTTTTAATTTAAAGCTTTTAGTCTGAAACCACTATGAATCTTGTAGAATAAAAAGGCTTATTAAAATTAGTAAGGAGCTCCCTAAAATCACGACTGGGTTTGAAAATGTAAACATTTTTTTAATAAGAGGACCCATAGAATATTAGACCAGTATATGGTATTTGCATGGAAGCCACTTTCATGCCAACCGGCAACCCTGATAGAGTGTGGTGTGCGTGCTTGTATCAGAGTTTGTGCGTGGACTGCGGATGCGTGGGAATCTTGCAATGGACGTGCCCAGTTGTTGATTCAGAATTAGCTCGCATTCGATGCGTGGAATTGGGTTTTGTGTGCTTGAATTTTATCAGTAAAAGCTGACATGATGGCGGACGGAATAACTGACAAGTTTAACTGAATAAGTTGCTTTGCAAAGTCAAAATATCCACAGCAACTCGTAATTTTCAATATATTAGTATTCCAAAAAGTGGAAGGCTGAACAAATTTTTCAACACGTGATCACCATGTTGAAACATTCATAGAAAATGATTTCATGGTGGATTTAAAGTTAAAAAACTAATTCCTGGTGGAAAAAAATGAATAAATTTGATACAACATTTTTAAATACCTTATTAAGGTCATCTCCATATGAACATATAATTAAATTAATTAGGCTGACATTTTCCAACAAGTTGTAAATTGGCGTCAATCCATACGCTTCTCCTCTCGAAACTCCAAAATGAATTGTGAAAGAAAACAAATGAAAATAATGAGCTGTTAATTAACGTTCCTTTCTAGCTAATCAAACCCATTCATTTATAATTTGAGAGCTCTAACTGTAAATTTAGAGGCGTTCTTCGTTACTGAAGGTAGATTACAAAATTAAATTTTGATTTCAGATGTAATTTTATGGAGATAACTAGCTGAATTAGAGGAACAATTCGGCTTAATGTTAATAATAAAGGGAGGTTCTCTCAAATGGTCTTGCCTTTTGTTATCTTCAACAAAATAAAATTTGTTTTTAAACAGATACATTCAAACTTTAGCTCATGTTTTTTTATATTTGCTTGTTTGTTTATTCTCACCAAGAAAAATGTAACTTTTAGCAATTTAAAAAATGAGCGATTGGTAAAATTCGGCCCAGTAGACCATTAGGCCTAATAAATTGTAATCCTAGCCAAGTGGTGACGACACTGCAATAATCTAGACCACCCCAGAAAAGGCAGAAAGGCGATCCTCCTGCTCTCGTCGAGGCCCGCAGCTATTGTGCCGACGATTATTTCAAATTGTTATATTGGCCGTGACGTCACACATAATAATAATATTCTGGCCTGGATCCAAATAATGTGTCGGTGCGTGTGAGGAGCTTCTTCTCACTCGCTCGTTCGTTCGCTTGCTTGCTTAATGTATGCGGCTCGTTTGCCGACGCAGCTCGCAGTCGGCGGCCGGCGTTGTGCGAGCGAGGAAGGTGCGCGCGCGATGGACTCCTCTTTCGGTCGGATGGGCAGCACAAGGCGCAGCTACCGCCGCATCGGTTCCATCAGAAAGAAAATGGGCAGACTGGTGGTGAGATGACCATTCAGATAAACAAATAACACAATATATTTATACAGCCACGGTGCGAGGGGGAAATCGGCCGCGCCTCGAATAATTCCATCTTTTTCTCGGCTCGGCAGGCGCCGGCGGCTGCCTTTAATATATTTTTTGAGCGCTTCAATGCTCGCTTGAATTATTTATTTCCGAGATTAGACGTGGCTGCTGCGGCTCCGTCAGCCTTTAAAAGGAAGTTATTATGCGCTATCGCGTTTCTCTTCTTGCCTAATTAATTTTTCGGACCGTTTTGATAAGCGTGGTGTGCCCACCGAAGTGAGTCCATTATTCAGAAATCCACCGTCTTACGCGGAGCTGCCTACAACGCGATTTAGATATCAAATTTTCTTAATTGATCCTTTCTTTTACTATTATTTTAAAATAAAATCTTACGCAAAGTGCTAACCAAATCCACAAGAACATAACAGAGAAACAAATAGTTGTTCGCTATCAGAGGGTTATTCATCTTGAGAGAGGTGAAAGATAAAAAATAAAAAATATGTCTTTGAAATTTTTGGAACTATGATTTTATACCAAAATTGCACTCGTCAATAATTAAAATTTTCATTTGTCTTTTATTAAATTTTCTGGTATATTTTGGGTGAGATTAATCCTTTCTGGTGTCTCTATAGTAACACTCCACTTAAAAATCTCTTATTCACACCAAATATTGACATTTAGATTTAAACTAAATTATCAAGATAAAATTAAATAAATATTCATGGGTGTAGTGAGATTATCCTATACCTTGTCTTATCAACCAACAGCTCAACAAAACCAAATGATGTAACATTTTTCTTTAAAAAAATGGGACGCAGAACTCAGTAAACAAATTGCGACATTTTGCCGTTCATGGAAAAAAACGATGATTGCGGTTCTGTTTCCAAGGCGTTTTTTTTTAACCATGGCTTTTTACCACACATTTTGATCGAAGTATGGAATTTTAACTGTATTCATAGTGGCCACGCACAATCTCTTGTTTAGATCTGGAGTGTTCCGCTAAAATAATTATATGTTGTCAAACGTTTCAACATGAATCCCTTTTGGCGCAGAGTGACCGAGACTACATCGGCTTCGCAACTCTGCCGGAGCAAGTGCACAGGAAATCTGTGAAGCGCGGCTTCGAGTTCACCCTGATGGTGGTCGGCGAGTCGGGACTTGGGAAGTCAACGCTCGTCAACAGCCTGTTCCTCAGCGACCTCTACAATGACCGAGTCATTCCTGATGTCAGCGGTTAGCCTGAAACTTAAACTCAAAATGCCAGATTTGTGGAAAACTGTATTTAAATATTAATTTCAATATTTTATGGCCTGCTCTGAATAATTATACTACTTTTAGCACATTAACTTTTATTTTAAATAATTCGACCAGGAGAGCAAAGAGCTGTTGATGAAAACACATTTAAAAAAAATTGTTAGTATATCTTTGATTTTTTTAAAAATTTTGTTAATACAAAAAAGCATTATAGGCTTTGCATCTAGTAAAACTGTTTAAACTTCGTCCTAGATTTTTGTATGAAAATATAATATATTAAATCATTACAGTTTGTACAGTGTTAACCAGTTCTAAAATGACTCTATTCCAGATCTTGTCGCTCGGACAACAGCGATCTCCAAGCAGACCATGGACATCGAGGAGCGAGGCGTCCGGCTGCGGCTCAGCGTGGTGGACACGCCGGGTTTCGGTGACGCGCTCGACTGTGACGACAGCTGGAGGGCAGTGTGCACATACGTCGAGCAGCAGTTCAGCCAGTACTTCCAGGTAAATGGCCTCAATTATGTGTGTGCCAGTTTGGTTTGGGCCACGCGCGTGAATTGGTTTTTAAAATAACAATTTCGGCTTGTGCCCGCAGGACGAAAGCGGACTGCACAGAAAGAACATCCAGGATAACCGCATCCACTGCTGCCTCTACTTTATTCCGCCCTACGGCCACGGGTAATTGCACCAAGAGCTGCTATAAAAACATCTCGGGCCGAGTTGGCTTCCTCATTTCCCGCAGCAAATCTATACAAAGTGGCAATCTTATTTGCATTTTTCGCACACTTGAAATATTATTTAAAACAGTTATCTAATAACAGGGATCTAACATTTTCTAAACTGGAATTTCGGGTTGTTCCTGAAAATCTGGCATGACAAGAAAAATTTCACCAGAACAGGACACGACAGGAATTTTAATTTTGTGTTTCCAATAACCTCCAAACGTGATTAAAAATTTTCCAACCGAAACATTCCGGAAATTTTGATACCAAACAGGACAAGACAATTCATTTTTTTTTTCAAAACAAGACAGTACAGAAACGTAAAAACCCCTCTCTAGCTCCAAAGCGCGCCTTCTAAGTAAAGCCATCTTAAAAATTTGCGAAATGGTCTAAGCACATTGATGATTTTTTTGCCATAAATTCCACTTTTTCAAATAATAACAAAATTTCAATTTGAATTTTCAGTACAAGTAAATCGCTTGGATAATCAGCTCTAAACCCTACTCAACTCCAAATATTGATAATGTATATTACTATCTTTGTTTGCTATGCGTGTCTGTAATATTGTCAACACTTTTAATGGTCGAAATTTTATTTTGAGAATGTTTTATTGTTAAAATCCATTTGTCATTTTTCCACAGCCTGAGGCAATTAGATGTGGAGTTCATGAAGCGGCTGCAGAACAAAGTAAACCTGGTTCCCGTTATTGCAAAAGCTGATACCCTCACACCCACCGAACTGAAGAGACTTAAGGAAAGGGTTATAGCTGACCTGGAGGAGAACAATGTCCAGGTACTTTTAGTTCTGGGCCGTACATTCCTGATTCTAAAAATCGCCCCTGACAACAGATTTACCAGTTTCCCGATTGCGACTCTGATGAAGACGATGAGTTTAAAAAACAGGACGAAGAACTGAAAAAGTGTGTTCCATTCGCTGTAATTGCTAGTAATACAACCATAGAAGTTAACGGCAAAAAGGTCAGAGGTCGGCAGTATGCGTGGGGAGTTGTTGAAGGTACAAATTCAATACTTCTTAAAAAACAGAAAAAAATCAGCCGCATTCTTTTTACAGTGGACAACCCACAACACAGTGATTTTGCCCGTCTCCGCAGCTTCCTGGTGTCCACACACATGCAGGACTTGAAAGACGTGACACACGACCTTCATTATGAAGCCTTCCGAGCCCATTGCATCGCACAAATTTCGCAGCAAGCTATTAAGGAGAGGTGATTTTCATGAATGACCATTAGACAAACAGTTCTTAAAAGTGGAATATTTCAGAAAGGGCAAACGTGACTCTTCCGGTCCAGTGTTGGACATTGGCACAGAGACAGACCGGCTACTTCTGCAGAAGGATGAAGAGGTAAATCTTCATTGTAAATTATTGCTTTTACCTGTTGTTAAATAAATTGTTAATCTACTTGACCTCCAAATAAAAATACATTATTTCAGATTCGTCGCATGCAAGAAATGCTTGCTCAAATGCAACATAAGCTGCAGAAGCAAAGTTCAACTGGTTCACAAGGAAATCTGCTCGACGAGCTCGCTGTCCCACCCAATCAAAACCAACGGGACAGTGTTGTGGATGTGTAACATTCCGCCAAAAAACGCGTACCAAAAAGTTAAAAGAGTGATTTTTCCAATCATCGATCCACAGCAATTTATTGTTATACTATATAATGTGCACAACAATTATTTATAAACCCCTATACAAAGTGTTGATTCCAAAATATGACGAAAAACTAATAATTGAGGGTTTTAAATTTTGTTTCTCTTTTTTTCGAAAATTCTTACTCGAATGGAGAGGTGTATAATTCTCAGTATTGATTGCGATCTCAATTAAAGTGGCAAATTGTAAAATAATATCGTTCAAAACATTTAGTGTCATGCAAACTTCTAGTCGAAGCAATTATTTGCGAATTTTTATCCAGCTAATTTATTATATTGTGAATAATAATTGATGGAGATAACTTGAGACGTGTAGTTTCATGTATTAATTTAGACTTTTATTGAAATATGTATTTCAAGTATTGGGACAATTAAAAATCAGCAAATTAAATTGATTGAACTTTTTAATCCATATGATTCCAATAGAGTATTTTTGCTGTAAATACCTTTTACCTTTTGCATTGGGTGATTTTTGAAACTCTACTAATTCAGTTTTGCCTTTTCAAGTAAAAACAAAAATTTGCTTTTTTGGTGGCCTTTTGTGGTTCTGATAAATGGAAGTAAACAGCAGTAAAGTTATTGTTTTCATACAAAACATTTTATTTCGAGTGTGTTAAAACTACATCACAAATTTCCACATCGCAATAGTACAAGGTTTGTTGCAGACTGAAAAATAAAACAATGAACCATATTATTTAATTCAACGTACTAAGCTACTGCAGGAAAATCTGAAGAAAATGCCTTTCCGGCAAACTGCACTGCACTTGGGTTGAGCGGATTGCATAATCTCATATTCATAATCAAGTGATCTCTAAATACACAGATACTTTAAGTTAGTTTCGTAGTGTTGCTAAATACTTATATGAAGAATAATCAGCAAGGGAAATATATCGGCTTTTGGTTTCATGCATAAAAGCCCGCTGTGACATAATTCAAGAGTTTATTTGCTCAACACAATGACACGTATTTTTTGCAAACGCCGACTGTTTGAAGGTAATTCTCGTTTCCATTTTTGTAATGTATGTACCATCAAAGCAGGGGAAAATGAAATGCGTGTTGACAGTCACTTCCTCTCTAGATTGTCGATTCCATTCTTTGTTTCCTATACAGCAACAATGCATCTCGCTTCACTCAAACCAACTCAACTCGATCGGAAAATAAAAATCAAATTTTATAAAAGCCAACTCAATGAATAATGCGAATTAGATTTTTTATTTTAATTCCCTGTTTAAATCTTGTATTTTGTTACATTTTCCAATCATTTTCAGTCGAAGCACAATCTGGCAACCTGCGCGGCAAGCGAGTTGCGCGAGTTGCATACTCACTCACAATCGCCCTACACGTGTGCCCACAAAATGCGAAGCTATTCCTACTCGGTCATGTTCACACACTGGACAGTAAAATTCTTTTCTCAAATCCATGCACAAAAATCCATTGTTCTCATAATTGAATCATTTCTGAAAGGACTACTTAAAATTGTCTTTATGTTTAACATCGTAAATTTCCTTTGGTCCTCTTTTGATTATTTTGCAATAAAGGAAATTTTACTACTGTTCGATATAGATATTATTGCTTGCTAATGCCAACTACGAAGTAATAAATAAATTATTAAATACACACGATGTTACCAAAAATCACATGTAAAATATTTAATCTTATAAAACTTAATAAGGCAGGACGTACATTATCATGTATTTGTTGCCTCATTGTTCTCCTTTAATCGAATGAAGTGTAATCTTTGAAGGCACTCTGGAATTCAGTGAAGTTGCTCTTATGCTCTTGTAGCTATAATTGCCCCCGTCTTCAAAAATATGCATCGCCGCTTGAGTCAACCGGCTTGACGGATAAGCAAATTGCTTATTTGATATTCAAGTGACACTTCCTATTTGTATTCGGCGCTAGCAGCCAATAAAATTTGAGCCTGCCTTATCCTTGATTTTGATCGTCACGTGTGTCTCGGTGGAACAAGCAGATGAGTAATCCACTTTGAATAACAAGCAGACGCTGTTTACACACAAGAGAGGCATGAAATAAATGATGCTGTCCCCATCAATCACAAAACCTTCCAATCATTTGTGGCACAACAGTCTAAGCATTGCTATTTTTAATTTCTGCAGAGTTTAATTTTTATTCGGTCAAATTTATTCCAAAATTTATTATCGCACCGAAAAATACATATATTGGTTCCATTAGCAAAATTTTATTTAACATTTGGTTGGAACAAAAAAATCAATAGCATGCAAAAAATATCCGTTATTTTGTGTCACTTTTTTACTCCATATAACTTGAACGTGCTGTATAGAGTAAACACAATATCATGCACCATCGACAAATAAAAGTTGGAGTGACAACGTGACAAAGCAACTCGACACGGGGACGCTGTGGTAAAATCACCTGATACGTGATAGTTTTGATGACGAGAGCGAAACCAGGAATTTTTCAACGAGCAACAAGTCCGTTCGTATAATATATTTTTGTCGAGCGCGTTGAAATGTGATCTTTTTGCGGTTTGTGTTCTGCGTTATAGTGTTAAAATTTTAGTCACCTTTTTGTAAGACTGTAAAACGTTACAAAACAACTAAAATCATCGCTTTTATTTAGTTTAGCATAAATTTTCATGTATATAATTTCAGATCATACAACATAATTATCGATGAACTTATAAAATACTTAAAAACATGTGGGTCCCCATAGTTAATTCAAAAGGTATTTTAAGCGCGACGAGGACATTTTTATGAATATAGGCTTTCAAATAAATTCATTTTCTCATTCAAGTTCATAAGTTTCAATTTTGTTCTCATAAATGAAGGTGGCTATTTATCCCTGACTTGAGTTTTAAGTTCCAGCGCTTGATTGCCCCCGGTTACAATACAATCTTTATTTATATGTCTTGCTATTGGACTTTTTACAAGGCGAGCGTGAAATTGATACTCTGTGATTGTCACTTGGTGTTTTTTTCTGTATTAGAAGTAATAAAATAAGCAACCAGTCGTGAGTAACAAGACACTTTTAAAAAAAAGAAAAGAGACCCCAGCTTAAACACCACAAGGGGAATTCTATTGCTCCACCACGAATAGCTATTTAGTATGGTATATTGATTTTATGGTCGAAAAATCTGCAAACGGTTGTTGAGTTTGGTTTTTAGCTCTTATAAATATCATAGAATCAACTAGGAATTGAATGCGAATATTTTATGTTTAAAGTATTCGTTTATTGGGTTTAATTTAATTTTAAATTATATTTAAAATAAGTGTCGTTAAACGTTTTAAAAATATCAGTCATTAATTGCGAGCATTTTAAATCTGCGAGTTTTCAAGAAGATGAAATGATTCGCAGTCATAACGAGCTCAAATTGTTAATTCTAGTCAATTATCAAACTCAAATCCGATCTCCAAAATAGTCATTCCATTTGGAACGGAAGGTCCTATAAGTGTTCCCTAAAGAACTTAGAAATTCACACGTTGAGAGGTATAGAATTTCAAGAAACAGAGACTGCTCCTTGTTTCGAATTTCCCTCGCGTGTTGTGAGGCGACGCAACTAGTGAAATAATAATAAATTCGTATGTCTCTGGCTTGGATCAAGTTGAAACAAGACGAACACCCTTGCAGCTCCCCTTCTAGCGTTTCTCTCTTCCGTTTGCCGTTAAAACAACCGTACAGTTGTATTTCTCAGAGAGGTATTAAGTCGGGTGCTGATCACACCCTTAGCAAAAAGACTGTCGCTTGCACTGAATTCCACTGCGCCCGGCTGGCTCTCACAGTCAGGGAAGCCTTACTTAACACCCCCTTGGGGTTCGCCAGTTGGCAACGGGATTATTGAGAGGACAGGAAATTCCCACAAAATTTGTCACGCTCTGAGAATTGTGGGAGTATAGGTGTACTAAATTCAAATTTGAATACGTCACTGAACAAGTAGCATTATTTAGGGAATTTGTGGGGTATTTTAACTACAATTTATGCAAATCCCCCCTCCCCAAAGTCATTTTTTTAAACGCGAACAAAATTTCTTAATAGAATTTATGTAGACATACAGGTTTAAATGCGACATCGCAAAATAACTTGAAACTCTCGCATTTGTTGAGAGCATGCTATGTGGGTGTCGAGTGCGGGCTGATATGCGCCTACAATTAATTCTCTTGCATAGCAATGACGGTTCCATTCGGATTTTGCGAAAGCTTTCCGACTCGCTACTTCCTGGATTGCACCTTTGCAGCATGCGTGAATTAATTTTACGGGACGAATGTCTAGCGTTTCAATCAAAGACTCCGGTGCGGGGGCAGTAACACGAGCTGGTCCTTTTCTGCGCTGGGCTTACTCCAATCAGACCCGTGCGCCCATTTTATTCGTCCGTGATGTTATAGGGACGAGCTTTTCGCTATCAGGGGGTCGACTAACTCGAAAAAGGCGAGTCGATATAAAACCCTTGGATATTTTATGGAGTAATAATTGAAAGAGTGGGCATCTGGATGACCGGGAGATAATTATAATTTTCACTCATCTTGTTAGCTGCAGTCTCTCGCTCGACAACTTCAAGTTGCCCACGCGGCACACGCTACGCGTGCTCGCAAAGATACACCAGCATGCGAAATGGAAAATGCAAAAGGCGTTGAGTTATAAATAAAGGAAAAACTTGTTTGCATGCTGCAACGCTGAGAACTCGGCGTTTGAATTGAATTTTACTTATCGCTTTGTTCCATCTGAGGAGTATTTTTCAAGAGCATATTGTTTCATTGGTAGGTGGGTGACTTGCAAGTTTGCGTCTTTCACCCGCCCGCCCAGACAAATCCAATTTGCTAGTTCGATTGACATGGCAAGTGCCATGCAAAATTACACTCTAACTTTTAGACAGTGCCGGTTTCGCAAGTCAGTAGGATGGATTTTTACTTGTGGCCCATACAAAAGGATAATCAAATCGCCTAAATTAAATATCTAGCAACAGAATGCAATGACGCCTTACACACATTGCATCTCTACATACGTGTCACGATTGCGATGCAATCTTTGCAGTACGTTCCCACAGCGACAACTGGCTGTATGGAAATACGGCAATAGTTACTATTGTATTTTAAGAGTCTGATGGAAAATGGTTTGATTGCATCTGTGACCTACTTTATCCAATTTAAAAACGTGAAATATGAATTTAACAAATCAGAATTATAAATAATATTTATGCCAGAGAAAATATTCAAGGAAACAAATACACACATTGGAGGATTTTAAATATAGCTACACTTACAGTTTGTCAATATTTCACGGGAAGTATAAAGCTGAGTTTCAAGAAAGAAAAAAATATGAAGCAATCAGAAGAAATGAAAATACGCGTACACTTTTACAGTTAAATTAACTATAGCTTGAAATTTTAAACACTAACATTTTGGGTTTCCATGGAATGAAATTTCCACCGATCGCGATGTTTGATAGATGCGAAAACCGGAAGGTTCACAGTTTATTTTGGACTATGGTTTCCTCTTAAATGGGGGGCATGCAGTGACGGGGGACAGCCATTATTTATCAAAATATATACCACCGTGTAATAATTTCAAACTGTTTATATGTTGATGAATTTCCAATCAGTGCCGTCTTTTATTTTCTTTACAAACAAAATGTTAAATGTGCATACCTGGGACGCGTAATTTCCTTATGTTGATGTTTTACTTTATTAAAGTATATTTATTCAGCACAATTCACATATCGATAATAAGATAGTTCTGCTATGTTTCAAATAGATATAAAAAATATTTTGCTGATCATAGTCACGAGATTTTGACTTAGTAAGTTAGAAACCAATCGGATGGCAGGTGAAAATGTTTTTAATATTTCCCACAATAATTCTAAGTAGGACAGCGGAGATTCATGTCATAGTTTAAATCAGAAATGCAAAGGATATTTCGCAAACTGAACAACAGGATGTGAGGACTGTATAAAAGCCAAGCCGAGTTAGTGCGCTGGCACTTTTGACAGAGCTCATCGCAAAGATGAGCGCATTCAGAAGTTTTCTTTTGGGATTCCAAGTAAAATCCCTCTATTATGTTTATAACTTTCTTTAAAATCCGACCCGTCAAGAAAATTTACCCTATTGAAGCTAAAAAACGTGAAATTTTTCTTCACACTTTTGATGATTTCGATAAATGAGCCACATTCAGTCAAAGCAACAAATTTCTGTCCAGGGGTCGATAGATTTTGATGAAATTTTGTTTGCGTTAATTTTGCCCTAATTGTACTTCAAAACAATTGAGAAAACTCCGACTTTCCCATTTTTGCGGGTTTTGCGGGCGTTCAAATGTCAAAATCTGGGAATTTTGAGTACTTCATAACTTTGCTCAGGGTAGTCCTAGAACAAAAATTAAAAAACCCGTAAACTCGTCTCAACAAGGCAAACAACTTTTACATTGACCTCAAAGTGGTAGGTCAAAGGTCAAGGTCATACAAATTAATTTTTTGAATTTAAACTCAAATTTGAAAATGAATATATTGAAATTTTTTGTTTTTTTCATAGCCATTTTGTAGAGCACAAAAAATGAAGCTAAAAACGTTAAAATTTGGAATGGCGTTTTGCCTCATTTTTTTAATAAAAAATGAAAACTTCGAAAACCCTTGTTTTTCGAGGTTGGTAAAAAACGATGATTGGCCAAATCTCGACTTCTAGTAATCCGAATTTGAAAAACCGCATACCGTTAGACTCCTCTCGACATCCCTAAGTGCACTAAAGGGGTTTTAGACCTGCCAACCCCCAACCCCCTTTTAACCCCCTAAATAACGGCAAATTTAGAATTTTTCGTCCGCTTTAACACCTTAGCACGACGTTGACGAGTAATTGTCTTCTTCAAACCAATTCAGTTACTTAGTTCACTTCAAGTCGAGTCAAAAGGTACTTAATTTTTGTTAATAGGACCACTAAAATCCGAGATTCGGGTGCACAAAGATTTTTATTCTAAACGCGATGCAATAAAATTCTGGATGAACGACCAAATCTCGACTTCTAATCATCCGAATTTCAAAAACCGCATACCGTTAGACTCCTCTCGACATCCCCAAGTGCATTAAAGGGGTATGACACCCACCAACCCCCTACCCCCTTTTAACCCCCTCAATAACGGGAAATTTAGCATTTTTTCGTCCGCTTTAACACCTTAGCACGACGTTGACGAGTAATTGTCTTCTTCAAACCAATTCATTTACTTAGTTCACTCAAAGACGAGTCAAACGGAACTAATATTTTGTAAATAGGACCACCACAACCTGAGATTCGGGTGCGCAACTAAGTAACTGAATTGGTTTGAAGAAGACAATTACTCGTCAACGTCGTGCTAAGGTGTTAAAGCGGACGAAAAATTCTAAATTTGCCGTTATTTAGGGGGTTAAAAGGGGGTTGGGGGTTGGCGGGTCTAAAACCCCTTTAGTGCACTTAGGGACGTCGAGAGGAGTCTAACGGTATGCGGTTTTTCAAATTCGGATTACTAGAAGTCGAGATTTGGCCAATCATCGTTTTTTACCAACCTCGAAAAACAAGGGTTTTCGAAGTTTTCATTTTTTATTAAAAAAATGAGGCAAAACGCCATTCCAAATTTTAACGTTTTTAGCTTCATTTTTTGTGCTCTACAAAATGGCTATGAAAAAAACAAAAAATTTCAATATATTCATTTTCAAATTTGAGTTTAAATTCAAAAAATTAATTTGTATGACCTTGACCTTTGACCTACCACTTTGAGGTCAATGTAAAAGTTGTTTGCCTTGTTGAGACGAGTTTACGGGTTTTTTAATTTTTGTTCTAGGACTACCCTGAGCAAAGTTATGAAGTACTCAAAATTCCCAGATTTTGACATTTGAACGCCCGCAAAACCCGCAAAAATGGGAAAGTCGGAGTTTTCTCAATTGTTTTGAAGTACAATTAGGGCAAAATTAACGCAAACAAAATTTCATCAAAATCTATCGACCCCTGGACAGAAATTTGTTGCTTTGACTGAATATGGCTCAAATACATTTTAGTGCCGGAAAATTTACTTGACGGGCTTTATTACTAGAGCAATTAATTTTTATCTTTGATAATTTACATATTTATTTATAGTATTTTTCATACACTTGATCCTAAATTTAAATAGTGTTGGATTAACTCGTTTTGTAGATCCTGATCCTGTTCAATGCTGCTAGCGTAAATGCAGCGACAAAAGACAACAAACCGAGCATATTCGTGAAGAACAATGGACAAATAGTCCAACCCGTGCACACCAGTTCGACAACCAAAAATATTCAAGCCTTCTACTTAAACTAATTATATTTTAGAGAACACCAATAATATTGGCGCACAAATCATCGGGGGATCGCAGGCTGCTGCAGGAGTATTCCCATGGCACGCTTGGCTGGACATATTGCAAATCGGCTGTCGGTGGATACTTGTGCGGTGCTTCGCTGATCGCGCCAAAGTACGCGATGTCCGCGTGTCACTGCATCATGTAAGTTTCTTTAGACTCGGTGAAAATTGAATCAAAAGAAATATGTCTGCAGGCCGATTTCCAAATTCAAGCATGAAGTGGTGCTCGGCATAGTCAACATTAGATCACCCACTGCGGGATATGTCAGGAAGACCATTGCAAAACCTATTTGCCACGAAAATTACGTTGCATCAACGACCCAAAATGATGTGTCCCTGCTTCCATTCGATAGCCCGGTTACTGCAACGAGTAACTATAAAAAAGTCGATCACCAAAACCTTCAATAGCGTTTCATTGCCCCAGGCAATATTCAATGGATCAATCTGCCTCAACCTTCACTCGCGTCCGCTGATTTGGTCGGCACGAAAGCCAACGTTAGCGGCTTTGGCAGAATTTCAGATAGCAGTATGCTCGTTGAACGATGCACTTTGCTGCGGATAATTAATTGAAATTGAACAGATCAAATTACGAGCAACACGCTGAAGTACGCAACTCTTACAATCACCACTGACGCGTCGTGCACAACCGAGTACGGCGCGAATTGGTACTTTTCGAATGTGATGATGTGTGCAAAAGCACCAGCCGCAGACCAAGCAGACTGCAACGTACTTTAAGCCAAGAGTTTGAGTCACCAATATAAATAATAAAAAATGCACGTAGGGCGACAGCGGCGGAGCTCTCGTATACAACAACGGCTCTGCTTGGGTCCAGATCGGAATTGTGTCGTGGGCAGGCAGCTCTTGCCAGACGACGTCTTCCGTGTATACAAGGGTCACGTCATTCGTGAGTTGGATTACTAACAAAATGAGTGGTAAAACGTTCAGAAAAAAAAGTATTACAAAAAAGAGTCAGGCGAAAATGATCAATTACATTCCAGCACTTGACGGCGGAGTTACCAGCGCTCCTAGCACTGCCAGCACCAGATCTAGTACCACAAAAAAACCTACAACACCAACTGCTACAAAACCGCCACAATGTGCACCCAAAGATTTCAAGGTTTTTGGCTTATAGCCATCAATGGAACAGCGTCTTGTGATCTTGTTGTTGAAATTATTACAGAACTTGCAAAGGAAGTGCTGCTCTCCACCTGCTAAAGATTTGTTAGCCAAGACGTTTAACAAGGCAGTAGAAACCATTTGCAAAAAGGTTGGTGGTGACAACACTGCATTCAATTTGTTCGCCCTCAACAAGCTGCAGAATGCTAAGAAAAAAACCAGCCTTGATTTGACCGATTCTGCCAGTATGGCAAAGCAACTCGCCAAAGCTGCTGTAACGAGAATTTCGTATACAATTGCCAAATTTGAACCTAAACGATATTTCAGTGCTACATTTCATGCTTCCTCAACCAAACAGGAGCTGTATGTCGATGATCCATTCTAGCAACCAGAATAAACTTACATGACCATGATATATATTTCTTAAGGTCGATAGCACTGGTGTCATCGATGTTTCGGCGTTGACCACCCAGCTGATCGCAAATCAAGACCCCTCTGGTCCCTGGGATGAAATTATAACGGCGGCAGTTAGTAACTGCACATCCCTAGTCAACGGTAATACCTTTAACAGGGCCAGAAACAGATATTTGAGCTAAATTTCAGAGTTGCCCCTGCCAGACTTGCCATCTGGCAAGTTGAAGTGCAATCCCAGCGGTGCACTTGTAGTGCAATGTGTTTTGGCCAGAATCATTGATGTGTAATAATGTAAATTTGAAAATTTGGATTTTAAACTAATTGACCTTCCAAAAACGCATCAATGCCCGTCAAGAGGTACACTTAGTTAAATGATCGATTGCAAACATTTTATAACAAACATAATCTTTCAGTAACGAACACCCTCTGTAATACTGACTACACCCTGTTTGATCAGTGCAAAAACTTTATAACCAATGCATTGATGAACAATCCATAAGAGTTTTACAATCAATTGTAATTGAAGCAATCACATAATTGGCTAACGTAAATAGTGTAAAATAATCTTCCCTATCCTTCCCACTCTTCTTTAATTTATTTCTTCTGTTTAAGTCTAACGCATATTTCGATTGCAGGAAATTTTGGAAATTGGATACGTTCTACCTCTAATAAACACGATTCGTCTTTCAAAAAGTTGTATTTTATTTCCACAAAAGCTCCAGTTACAGTTTAAGAAACAATGTAAAATGCACAGAATTTAAAGAAGGTTCCAGAGGAAACTTGACCAATGAATCACAGGCGATAGGCACCGAGAGAGATCTTGTGCAGATCGCGCACCTCGTGGCACAAAACAAATGCGCGGCTGTGCAGCAAAGATGTCAAAGCAGAGCACTAAGCTCGTCAGCAGACAATATTTCAGTCTGTTAAAGCAAAATAAACCGCGTGCTAATGTTTGTGTGCCCGCAATAAATACATCGGGAGCATTATTTTGAGTATGACCAGCAGCAGGCGCAGCGCGGTTCCATTTAGCCGCGCCAACATGTGCTCTTCTTCTGCTGCAGCTCACAAATTGTGCGCCCCACGTCCACGTGTAGCAGTTGCGTACGTCCCATGCGATGCTACACGCACCCGAGTTTATTTTTATTTTATGGCACTGTTTGTTTGAATTTGCAGCAAGCCTCGCGCTCCGCACCAAGGCAGTGGCGTGCCGAGCCAAACATTAAAAACAGAGAATAAGAAGTTAAACGCTTCCATTGCGAGCATAATCATTTTTAATTGCATTTAACTATTAAATCACGAGATTGAAATTTAAATTATCGAACGGCGCAGACATGCTTCTGATGGATAGCTATTAGTGAGTTATGAGAGTAAAAACTAAAAATACGATCTCGTACTTAACGCGGGGTTGACAAGAAGATATCGTAACTCGTTTCTTCTTTTCGATTGCTGTTGAGAAATTGGAATTCAACGATCGCTTGTTTAGAATTCTCTGCAGCTAATATGAAATGTTGCAAGATGACACTCAAAATCATTATTATATGTTTTTAATTATTGTATAATAGCTCGTTACAGCATTATTATTTATTAAGCAATAAAAAATTTAACATTACTCCTAATTGTATAGCAGTTGATAGGAATTAAAATTTATATTACACGACGAGTCATTTTTATGTTCATTGTGTTGGCCATGGTAGCTTTTTTTCAGTTTTTCACTCAAGTACTATTAGCATATTCAATATGATTTCTTTAAATTTGTCAAATTCTGTGATTAACTTATTTTTATTATTTCTTTAGCTAATGAAGAAACTGTTGCCATTGCATTTAAAATATAGTAAATATTTATATATGGGGGCTAAAGTTAACATAACTGTTCTATTTCTATGTATTCTAGATATAATATACAATGAAGTCTGTATTATTTTATTGGATAATATTATTATACATTTCAGTTGCTTTCAATGAGAGATATTAATAATTTGGAGCAAAATATTAACACTCTTGCATCTAATCTCAATAAATGAAGTTCAGCTTCCTCGGTGTGTTACAAGCTGTTTATTTAACCGTATTTCTGCAGACATGTCGTCTTCTCGCGTCTTTTTGATCACGAGAACTTAACTCAATCGAGCCGATCATTTAATCTCGGATGGCTTTGTTGAGTGATCAATTAGTTGTGCGATGGAAATTTTCCAGCAGATTTTATCGATCCCATTAAAGTCAGTTGCCAAATTCGGCAGAGCTTGGAATAAAAAGTAGATGGACTATAGGATTTTCATGTTAGAATTTTATCATAAACAGTCGGAAACTGTTGCAAAAATACAATAATTAATTCAAGTATCTCTTTTTTTAAACTTATCTGAAAATTTCAAACTCCTCTGATATTGGAATTATATTTGATACAAAAACTTGAAACATCGGTAAAAACGGTCTTAAAACTGTTAAAAAAAAAACACCTTAATGGAGCCATAAGAAAGTTGTTCGTCGCAAAACCATCTAAAATTCCCATCCCTATTGATTCTTAATCAGTTTTAACTCTTAAAGTGTGAACAATGTGTTAACGTTTGTTGAGCCATGTTAAAGTTAAAATTGAGGAAATAAAATATAGATTGAATTTAATTTCTAATTCCGCCGCTGATGATGTTGAACATGGTCCGAGAAGCTGTGTTCCTGTACGTGTGCACACACTCACATTCTGTCGAGCTCGGTTGGTTGGTTGTTGGCTGGTGGAAAATTTAAGTGCGAAAGGTGGTCGTAATGAATCTCACGCAGAGTCTGCGTCTGCCAAGACAGAGTTACACGCGAATTTATGAACACCAGACGCGCGCGTTCTCGCAAACACGGACGAATAAAAATTGTATCAAATGACACAGCGCGATGCATATAATCAGCATCTCGGTGCGCGCGGATGAAATTTATTGTGCTTACACAGCGTCCCTTGTTATTATATGTTGGCAGGGCGCAGTGCCATGGCTTATGTTTGGTCTTCAAGTCTTTTAGTTTATGCTCGCCCGATGACGAGAACATAAAATGAGCGTTTAAAGTCGTCCTATTCACTTTACTGCCGCCATTATCTGGTTTAATGAGCACCGCACTTTTTAATGCGACGGACAGATATTTAATTTCACTCGCAAATAATGCTAATCGTTTTGACAAGAGTCGAGACTTGCTTTTTATCACGTCAACCATTCGTTTTTATGTTTCGTTGCGGCGAAAATGTTTTGATTGCATGCAACAGTGAAAACGTTGAAACCTCACTCTTCCTCCTTGCTTGTTATATGTTGCATGTTTGCCTCTTTTAAATTGAGTTGTACACATACACTTTTCTCGTGAGGAGTAGGTGTATGCCAAAAACTTACGGAGGTGAAAATACTAAGAAGACAGGGAAAGTAGATTATAATTTGGCTTTTAACAGTGTAATTAAATTAGCTTTTTTTAGAACCTCTGCACAGCACTTCCCGTGGGCTATGAGTTTCAAGGGGATAAAAAATCCAAATTTTGACATGCAGTTCCCTGGACAAGGAAGATATCGAATATAATTTATTTCAAAAGAATTTAAATTAAGTTGTAAAAGTCCTCTTCATTATTTGAAACAAATTTACTTAAAAATTAAATATGCATATTTTTAAATATTGGCAAATAAAATACATTTTTAGTCTGCACACAATATTTTAAAATTTTAAAAGGGCGAAGTGTACACTTATTTAGCTCATTTAAAATATTTGGATTTTTTTTATGGTTCAACACCACAGAATAAAATAATCCTTTTTTATTTCGTTTAAAAAATAAAGGCTTAAATTTTTAAAATCAAAGTGCGAAAATTTTCATTCCTAATCATTGCGTGTATTCACAATAAAATTACACTACCTTAAAAAATGGATAGTCCGCCGGTACATTTTATCGCAAATCATGAGAGTCTGCAGACCTTATAAATTGTTCAGTAATTATGGCAATTTGGCTGGAGCACAAAGAGTTGCGCGGGCCTTTGGACAAAATAAATAATGGGATGAGAGTAGGCACAGAAAAGAGCAGACAGGTTCTGCGCTTGTTCTCAAGTCTCATCAAATTATATGTAATTTTTGTTTGTTTAAAAATTATATCAGGCCAATCTGGCCAATTCCAATTGGGGGAGGGCAGGGGGCGGCATTGTTATTTATTCTTGTGAACGTAGGCTGCGGTGTGTAATTTTACTTTCGACGCGCCGTTTCTGGTCAATCCATCGCTCAAGGAGAAAAAAAGCGAACATGCATGTTTACCTGACATGGTTTTTTATACTTGTATTAATTTATATTTAGATTTTTTCTGCCCTTACTTAAAATTTCTCATCTAAATTGACTTCTGTTGCAGGAAAGCGCAGAGTTGGATTAGCAATTGTATATCTCAATTCTCTGCACTTAAAATTTTGCTCCTCTCCACTTTTTTACTTGGCAAAAACTGATGGTACAAACACACAGTATATCTTGATGGTCTTGCGGCGGGTAAGCAATTTCGCTCTCCTGTCAGAATAATTTTTTGATGGCCGTGTGTTGCATGTGTGCCAAGAGCTTGCGAGTTGACTGACCCTTTGTTTTATTTGATCGGCCAAGTGCCGCACAGCACTGACGGCCGCAAAAATTAACAAGATTGTTGGCAAATAGTGATTTTATCGGCAGCCAAACCGCATGTTGCTCTCTTCACGGTGCGGGAAGAATGTATTGCGCCTTACTTAGTTTGAAGTGCTCCCCGGCTAAAATTGCATGCTAGAGTACTTGTCTTTTTGCCACTCATACTGAGATAATCGCTGTAAAAACTGTACCAATGAAAGGGCTTTCAACTTTCCAGCTATCGCGATTGTGCGTGTGTTTCTATCGGTGATCTTTATGGAGTTTTTGGGATTCATTACTTTTAGTTTGATTTAGGAATAGTCTTTCTTTTCAAAATTCTCTTTGCTGTCTATTTAATTTTTCATTTGAAAAATATCTCGTATTTAAAAAAGGCTATACTGCTATTAAGTAAAAGAAATATATTTTAAAAGGAAGAATTTGAAGAAAATTTTCTATGATCTAATATCTTTTAAAGAATACAAAAGATAATAAGGTAAGGAAGGGAAAAGGAGAAGAAGACATTTTGGCATAGGAAATAACAGAGCGCAAGAAAGGCTAATTTAAAAGAGTCGAGCAGTCTGCTGCACATTTGTAAATATAAAGACGAGTAGGCTCTGACACTTCTATATTTTTGTAAACTCGGGAGTGATTTCACAACGAATGAACACCTCACCATGAATTGACTTGGCACTACATCTTGTCAAATTAGATTATTTTTATTCCTCCATCAGTTTATTCGTTCCAATCTTGGCACATTTTCTTCTCATTTTCCTCCTTTTCTCTTCATTTCCTAATTTTCACGTTGATATGACTTAAAGAACATAGTCCATGGGCCCACTCCAGCTCTGTACTCCTGGACAGGGTTTTCGTAAGTTGTTTGCCAGGAGTGTTGCCTTTTCTCACATGCTTATATACCTTTTTAATGACATGCTATAACGTGAATGTATTTGACAAAATGTGAGAATAAACAACAATATAAGAAATTACACGGAGAGAGTTTGGATCAAATGTGTATCCTTTTTGGATGTTATTATTTTCCAAAAGAGGACGAAATTCAATATATGCCAAGCACTTATTGTAACAAATTAATGAGCAAAATATTATTTCTTTACTATATTTACCATTCATTTCAAACTTATAAAATGTCTGTGCCGACAAATCAACATTTTTATCACAAATTTATATCCTCTGATAAGCATTGCAATCCAATTTTTGTAACTGCTTCATCTACGCAGTGAAAAGTTCAACATAGCAGCCACAAGAAATTAATAAATAGATTGCGATTGGAAATTACGAAATAGCTTGACACTAATGGAAAAGTTAAAAACACAGTGAGAACTAGTGTTTACCCAAATATAGTGAGTATTAATATTTAAAATCTCTAATGAAATATTTTGTTTTTCCTTCCGTTATCATCTTTTTTCATAAGATAAAGTAATGCCGTGTTTCATTACACCCATAATATTGCACGACGAGCACCGTTCTGGCCAAAATTATATTTAGACTGCGATTCAAAAGCCTCTGTCTCACTTGACAACTGAATACCACGGGCTATTCAACTTTTTGCTCGCCTTGCGGACACCGCGTGTTGATCCACCTTGCGAGCCAAATTTTAAATTAAGAAATTATGCAAATGCAGTGCAGGCATATTACCACCCAGCCGATTTAAAAAGGCTGTTTGGAGCCGACGTCCCGGCCGGGCGCTCCGTTTCGTCCCATCGCCCGCCTAACAAGACGCAGAGCCTTAGGCCGCACTTGGGATACATATTCAAGAAAGGAAGAGCTTGCTGGAAAATCATAGTAACGAGGGCCTTGTGTACACGAACGAAAGAGCGAGCCAGCGAGCGAGCGATCTGCGCGAGATATACGAGCCATGCATGAACACCTCGGTCCGCCGACTCTCCGCGGCCATGCAGGCAGGTAAACTCGTTTACAGCACATCATAAAATCTTATTTCTTATATATTATTTGCTTTGGTCACGACAAGCCAGCCAGCCAGCCTCAGACGCTTTATTGCCCTCTGCATGCTGTGCAACCATTATTTGCATAAATTGTTAATTTTTCTCCTGCGCCCCCACCCCTGCTGAGACTGTGTCTTGCCTGGTAATTTTTTCTGATTCTTCCTCGCGCTGCCTAGTTAGCAGCGCACGGCCAAAGGTAAATAAAGATTTCCACGGCGCAAACAAGATCTGACGTGTATAATAAAAAGTTTATTTTTATATGGTCCTCGGCGTGCTGTCAAAATACGCCACATAAATTGCTCATTGTGGATCAAGATTGGGCCGTGTGTGTGTGTTTGCCCCGCAAATTAATTTCGCATGAAACCGACGCTGCGTGAAGCTGGATTTCCTCCGCTCCTGCGGGTTTGTTTCGACTCGGAGCTGCCAACTCGAGGGTTATTTATTTTTCAGCGACCATTTACGCGCGCGCCGTGATTAATAGCGACCACTCGGCGATTTTAACTCTCGTGTTTTATGTGCTGTCCAGTCAAATCAATTGCCACCCGTTGGACCTGAAATATTGTCCAGCAGAAAAGTATCCAATGTGTTTGGCGTTCGCTGATGATATCCTTCAACTGGAATTTTCTTCTAACTAGCTGGCAGTTAAAAGAAATGAAGGTGCTTCCAAACCTTATGATTTTTCTCTGAAAATTTAAGTTTTCAGTGAGCATTTGCATTATATTGCTATCATAATTTTGATAAAAGAGGAAAATTCAAAAAATCATGTTGGAAATAAGGAATGAAAACATGTTTTGTTGATATTAACAAAACTGTTGAACTGCTACATTTTTAAGTAGAGTTTTTCCTTATCTAATTCTGGATGAAGTTTCCAGCGGTACCTATCGATCACTCACTCTGCATATCTGTGCAATTGAAACGCAAATTCCACAGATCAAATAATCTGTACTGTGAAATCTCGAATATTATCGTGACAAGTAATTGATGACAAAGTGACGATCCTAACTTTTTCACAAATATTCTGTAAAGCTTTACTTTAATTTGGGGGAAAAAATAAAACGTTCCGAAATAAAATTCTACGTGTTTATTAGGTTGCTGCAATATCTGCAATCTGATATTATCAAGTAAATCAACTCTATACATTTTATTTAAGAATTACTAATATTAAGCTGAAGATCTTATCACGTGATTTTTTTAAGCAATATTGGTGTTGTATATTGAAGTTTTGGAGTCACTGTGGTAATATTCTAAAAGTATCCTGTAATTTCATAATATATTTTACGAAATTCATATTATGAAATTTGAGGCAAAAAAGTTTTATTTTCATTTGTGTTACTCATTTTTCGATGCCGATCTCATTCTTATTTTAAATCCTTATTGAAGATTTCAAGTCACGATCTAATTTTGCCCCTATTTTAAGGCTCGGTAAACAAAAGGCAGGTGATGCCGGGTGCGTGTGTGATTGCACTGCCAAAAATAGCCGGTGGTACAGAACACACGAGCAGGACACAATCTCCCTGAAGACGCGTGATTATCAATTAAACGGTCGAAAGAAAAACAAGAACTGAAAATAGCAGCAGCACCACCTCGTTAAAGAGTCCAATCTCCGCGCGCACTATAAAGCGATTATCGCCCTGGCCGAGCGAGCGAGCGAGCAAAGGAACGAGTCGGGCAAACAAGCGTGCTGGACCAGCCAGGCAGCATCCAACAATAATCATCGCCGTCTCTCTCAATCGCAGCGTAATAATATATTCCTTCTCTCGGAGCGAGAGAGAGAGAGAGAGAGAGAGAGAGAGAGAGAGAGAGAGAGAGAGAGAGAGAGAGAGAAGAAGGAGAGGAGTACCACGAACTGGATGCTGGTTAACAACTGTGTGCCTCTCCTCCTTCTAATCAGCATGCCATCATCGGCCGGTCGTCGAGCCCGTTCGCGCCGCCTCGGAGCCTATTCCTCCGCCGGCTGGCGTTCTCTCCTCTCCTCTCCGCTCCGCTGCAGCCGCGCAGTCAGTCGTCAGTCGTGTGTAGAGCGTCGTAAGAGACGCACGTAGCCACGTGCACCCCTATGCAAGTGCCAGCGTTTGCTCGCGTGACATTCGGACACGCCGTCCCCCGTACACCCCCGGGGGCCCCGTCAAAAGAGCAAGACCCTGAGCGCGCGCCCGCACCCTACTGACCGCCCTTGCCGCTCGGACTTACCTGCCTGCGTTTACTTGCCAGGTCCTGGCACACCTGAGCACCGGCCGGCTCACCTGCCGCTCGTTAGAAGCCAGCAGACCTAGAGAAATTTTCACTTCCCCGCGCCGTTAGCCGCCCGCCTTGCCTAGGAAGAGGAAGAAACACCCCCTCGCGCCTGTCAGATGTCCCGGTGACAAGATGTGGAAGCACGTGATAGCGGTGTTGACCGCGACCAGCCTCCTCGGGTGCCACGGCAGTCTCAACCTGTTCATCAGTAAAAAGGAGTCTGTGCGCCTGTTAGGTGAGTTCCAAGCTTCAAGCGCTCAGCTGGGTGCTTTTCCGTAAAATTAAGTCCCCGTCGATGGATAGATAGCCCGACACCTTTTCCATCAATCACGCTGACTGATGATTCTGTAGACGATTCCTCATTTCAAACGCGTTTGTTGTTTCACCACTAAAATGCAAATCAGCCGGCGAGGGAGGCGCGGAATTCCGTGTAGGAGTGTATAGAAAAATAAAGAAAGAAAGCCGTGTGTGTGTTGTGCAACAATATGCGCGAGGAAACACTGGCGGCTCGTTAACGAGTTGGTTGGACTTGTTGATGTTCAATCACGGGGTACTGACAATAGCAATTACCGGCGAGCCTCTCTTGTTTTGGCCTTGCGCCCGCCAAGCTGCGAATGATTGAGGAGGAAAATTGGATGCCTGATTTATCTTATTGCTGCGCCGATTGGAAACGGTCCAGCCGCATGCTCGTCGCGACTCCCGTGTTCGCTCGCCGCTTATTATTATTCGCGGCGAAAAACGAGACGTGCCTAATTAAATGTGTTAAATATGACGGGTGTGCTCGCGGCAGGTGGATTCGATTTCTCCATTTTCGATACAAATAACATCTTAAAAGTGGCATTCCGTCCGTGGCAATCATCGTGAGAGAGGATCCCCGCAGTCGTACAAATGCCCGCGTGACTCCCCCATAAATCAGTCCAAATTAAGTCATGAGCTCGTTTTTATTCATGCTGTCAGCAAGATTTTCTGGCCATTTTTAATTAAAAAAAAACAATCTCACGCTTCAAGAAACACTTCAAACTAGAAAACAATTATTTTCTGGATTAAAAGAAAAATCCTTTTTATAGCATTTAGGGTCTTGGGTTGTAATTTGGTCCGTATGTCAACAGACTTTCCTGAAAGAATCCTTATTCAATTCACCTTAAAAAGGAAAAGTTAAATCGACTATTTCAGGCCTAACATAAAAAGAGGATCGTTCTGTCTCTTAACAAACTCTTAAGTAAAATTAAGAAAGAAGGACAAGAAAATTTGTCACAAGAGTGAATGAAGAGCGTAATTTCCCAGAAGAACGACCTATCGATCGATTTTTCTTGTCAAGTAGAGTCTGCCTTATAAAAATATCACGATTGAATGAAAAATGGCTTCACAGTTCGTTTTAAAACGGTTCCCATGTTAAATGCTTTCAGAGCCACGTAACTCTCAAATTCCGACGAATCAAAAATTTTAAACGAATTTCTTAACTCGTTGGATGCTACGCGATGTCAATTATTTCGCAAAAAAACTATAAAACGTCGAATCCTGAGTGTTTCCTTGTGAGGAAACATTGGAAGAAATTCCCTCCTTGACCTAGCACCTCAAATTTCTCCTCACTCATAATCGAATTGTTCCAACCCAGCATCCTTTTTGAATGGTGCTCGCAAGCGGGCTGCTCGCGGTGAGATATTATATCCGCGCGCTAAGAAATACGTGTTGCAGCTGCGAAATTTCGAACCACCATGCATCTCGCACCACTGGAGAGAAAGAAAACGCAGACGTGGTATGTGCAAAGCTGGCGAGCATGCATGTAAGTTATTCAACCAGTTTTTTCCAGCCGCGTATTGAATATCACGATGACAGCTTCCATTCATGCCACCTCGCTAGTTAAATATTTTTACTTGCTCCATCACTCAAGCAGCAGCAGCAGCAGCGAGCAAAAGTGCGTGCCTCGGCCAGATTGTTCTCCAAACCATCCTGCCTTTATTTTTTGCGCTCGCGAGGGAGCAGTTTTAGCGCGCGCGTGTGTTCCTTTTTGCGGCTCCACGATTGTTGCAGTGCGAAATTCCTGCTTTTTGACAGCCGTTCGCGCATTGAGCCATCAAAGTCAGTCAAACGCACTTACGTCCGCGCTGAAAAGTTGTCCACTTGATGTAGAAGGCTGCTCGCAAAAAGCAGCCACTTGCGGGCAGCTGTGGACTGGCCGAGTGTTGACAGAGAAACGCTTCAAATTCCGCAGGAAAAAGGAAAAAGTGTTTGCTTCAAGAAAGAACTTACAGAAAGCATAAAGCTCGAATCTTTTTTTAGCGCATTGAAAAACTAGTATGATCTTAAAATTGTAAATCAACCTCAAAATAAAGCAGGCTAACCTAATTCCTGATTTTTTGTATACATGGAATGAGGAATGTGGTTGTTTGAAAAAAATCTTGTTTCATTAATTTATACTTGATGTCGTTTCAAAGTGCCTGGCTTTCTCCACCGTTTTAAAAATTTTGTAATTCGAGATGATGCGATGACAGGATTACCAAAGCATCCCTTGAGGGTGGGGGTGTACGAACCCCTCTTGGATGCGTATACCTGAAAAAATAAATCGACCTTCCCTATATAAATTCGGTCGAGAGAGATGCGGCCTATAGCTGTTGTACCAGTGCACGCTCGGAAATTTATTTACGCCAAAGAGTCGTGACTACTGCCTTTCGCGATTGGATAAGACAGACTCACCTTTGCTGCTCGTTCATGGCGAGGGTGTTCTCGGGATGCAAGACATAAATTTTCTTTCGCCGAATGAACGGTCTGCCCGTGCAGACAGAAAAAACAGCAGCCGCGCAGAATTAATGCCCGAGCCGACCAGTTAGCCAGTTATGGAGATGAGGCCGGCACTGGAGAGCAGAATTGTCCTTCCTGCTGCACAATATACAAATAAATTATGTCTGCCTGCTCGGCGGGCAGCAGAGCAGAAAAAGAAAAGCAGCGGCACCCATATTGTGACTCTGATCGCGCTGCACTGATACTTTTATGTGTATATGTGTGCGTCTCGTTGGTTGGCGGACGCCAGCAGCTGGCTTTTGACTTCGCTTCTGGCCTAATCTCTGGTACTCTATCAGATTTGCTGCAACCGCTTGGTGGTTGTAAAAGGCGAGGAGTCAAAAATCTAGATTCTGTCAGAAATGCTTTATATGTGAAAGGAAAATGTTTTGGCCTGCTGCAGGGGGAGGAGGATAGATTAATATCCAACCTTGCGTTGGTGGCTCGTGATGCGCCCAGGGTGTTCGCTTTAAAAATTCGAGATTATATAAATCGATGCTTTTTAAAATGTAATTCCTTTAGATCGATCATTTAGTCATGGCAACAATTAAAAAGTCCAACAATTGCCAAGGAGGCTTTTGCCTGCCAGATGACGCAAAAATTAAAGATTTTAATCAGATCATAACATTGCCAAAATTAAAAAAAAAATTAATGGAGACAGATAATCATGGCCACAATTATTGGTCTCAAAATATCTTATTTCAAACTATTTTTAAGGAATCATTGAGGCCCACTTTGGAACATCGTAATTTTTGTGAAATACGAAATCAGTCTTTGATAATATTGCGGCCAGTGGTGTCAGTGGACTGTTATATAGCTAGTTTTCCTCTGTTATTGCCTGAAACACAATATCTCGCTTCTGTCGTGCCCAACACAGCAGAGCTCTGTGCTATTAGCTCTGCAATTATTGCCGATGCATTAGCAGCTGGCGGCTCAAATTTCCACCCGGCCTACTTGCCTGTGTTTTTACCAAACTAGCGCCTCGCAGGGTGGTAGAAGTCACACCAAAATATTTTCACAAATGCATCCGCCTCTGTCAACAAAGAAAATAGACTGGTGACAAAAAACTGCCATCGTGTGTGTTTACTTTTGTCATAATTTATCTTTCGCACTAGATACTAATGCAAGATGGCTGAGAGTGTTTTTCTAAGCGAGGGTGCATCAGAATTTTGTCCATCATCATTGCTAGCTGGGCATGGGAACTCACCATACAGAGGGTGCGGAAAAAAGTGAAACAACGCTACTGCTGCGCATCTCAACCCCCCCAGGCACCTTTTTTCTAAGAAGGGATCCGAATAACAATGAACTTATATGGTCAACATATTTTGACAGGCATACGCGTTTGAGGCTTGCCCACACGTCAAAGCGTAAAAACCCTATTTATGCATGGATTACTGTTTAGTCGAAAACCAAAAGAAGAATTTTATACGCCTGAGCTTAAAATGAGATTGTTTCCGCCCTGCAACAATGAACCCCTCATAAATTATGTACAAAAGCGATGGACTTGGTTTCACTTCACGGGAATAGAGAAGGACGGTTGTTGAGTATAATGGAATTAGCTTGACCATCGAAGGATTTACAACTTATTTTTGCTTCACTAAATTTTAGAGGATTGTAAAAATCAAGATAAAAAATATAGCCAGGGCCCCTCGAGACTCGCTCGCGGGCCGTACATCCATTTTTCTCCCAAAAAAGTGGTCGCCAGCGTGCTTGTTAAAATATTTACATGAAATCCGACATTATAAAGCAATCACGTTTTATAATCAGGAATTAAAATAGAGGAGGTGCATGTCTGCTTATTAAACGTTGGTGGTCCCTCCTTTTTTAATGTAATCAGCAGTTGTTGACCGAGCTGCTGCCTTATAATTTACAATTCCAAGCAGTGCCTGCGAGAATCGTATTCTACTCGCTGCGTCCTACATCAAAACAAACACAAAAAGCGGAGAATTATTACGGCGAAGGATGAAAAGTGAGCGAGTCAGCGAAGAGAGCGGCATTCCGATCCTTTCTTCTCTTAATCCCGCCACACAATTAATTATTTTCCTCCGTAGCCGGCGACCTCAGGCGACTCGCGTGATTTTCTATTCCTCAAAGCGTGCCAACGTCTTTAAATAATGCCGCTAATTTTCTGCCTATTTTTCATCTCCAACCTTCTGGGCTTCGAGGATTAATCTATCATTTAGTGCTAACGCATTAGGGCACATACCATTTGCATTCTAACCATGCAGACATTTGGAAATGTGACAAAATTACAAACTATTTAGTTTGAAAACTTTGAAAAAAGTCCATTGTCTGCCCAAGAATTTTCAACTTCAAATTGATCGCTTTATAAAAATAATATATGTATTAATTACTAAAAAAATATTATGGATAAATATTTTTATTCAAGCTGGAATAATTATTTTTCGTTATCAAATTTTAGATTAAATTTCCAGCAGTACCTATCGATCACTCACTCTGCATATCTGTGCAATTGCAACAAATTCCACAGATCAAATAATCTTTACCGTGAAATCTTGAATATTATCGTGACAAGTGATTGATTTAAAAGACGATCCTAACTTTTTCACAAATGCGATAATGTTATTGGGAGCGTCCCTTCCTTCAATTTTAAAGCAGTTACGTTCGTCAAACATTGACATGGGTACCAATTAACTTGTCTCCGGCAAATCATTCGCTTTTCTCTTTTCGGCGGCGAATAATTTGACTTGCCCTTGCATGCACACGCTGACAACTCACATTTCCGAGCACTCGTCGGGATAATCTGTTTGCTTAGTTAGCTGTATATTACCGTGCGCAATTAAGTCTTTTTACAACAGATGCAAAACAAATTTTCCCACACACGTGCTCGCAGGTGCTGTGTTACGGTGTACGCAGTTTCCATGCTTAAATTATTCAAAACGGCAGTGGGGGCCTAACGAGAATAATTATCAGACTTTTATTACTCGACGAGTTATTTTTAAGGAAAGAAGTTCTGCTTGTTGTTGTTTAATAAGCACCTTGTAAAATTATACCTCCGATCCATCAGCGCGGCCAAGGACTGTTTGTTTAAGCTTTTAATTTTTCCCGTGCCGGCCCCCTCTCGCGAGTGGTGGGAATGTAAATTGGGCGTGCAAGAGAGTACGTGTTTATTCTGCGCTGGAAAGCAATTTATATTTGAATTAAAAACAATTAAGATTTCAATAAAGATTCTCTCCTCTGCGCTCGCAGTGAGTAATGAAATTATATACCACCTGTGTGTGCTGTGCAATAGTTTGGCTGGTGATAATTTCGGCCTGCCCGCGTGTGTATACAAAATGCACGCAATACATTAACACGACCACAAATTATAATTTTAATCCTCTTCTGCCTTCTGCCTCTCGCTATCGGCTCCGCCTCTCCATCCTCGTGCGAATTTTCACGGTGTTTATGCACAAAACGGCGAGTGGATTAACGAGCTGCCCTTTTTGTAATATAGTTTTATGTCAGACGAGACCGTTAAGGAATTTGGCCCGCAGACTTCTCTCTCCTTGCAATGAGTCAATTTTCTTTTTTGGCAGGATGGTCGAAGGCGCGATTCTGCTCTTCTCTCCCACAGAGGAAATGATTATAATTTTTATAATGAATATTTAGATGAAAATACAACACTAAACTTGTAAATTCAAATGTTCAAGACAATCTAAAAAACGTGGATGGGCGAATTTTGTATTTTGGTTCTTTAGACAACAGTTAAAGCATCTCAGTCAGAAAGTTTTTAACATTTTTTCATGACCAGGCTCTTTCAATTTAAATAGTTAAAAAGTACCTCATCTTTATCCATTATATATTGTTCTTTCCTCTTTGCAAAGAATACTCTGGACGGCGATTAGCAATAAGCAGAGTAGATTAGGAGCACTGCAAGCAAGTATCTTGATCCCATTTGATGAGAAAAGCGTCTTGGCTGGCTTATTTGTTTTGCAAATGAGCGCATTTTGCAGTACAATTAGGCGCTTGGCTCGCTTGGCTCCCCTTGCATTGTTCCGCGGCCGCCAAGGCCAACACAGACGATTAGGCTTTCAACATTTCAACGCAGGAGGAAATTTCGGGCAAGCTATGGGAAGCCGGGAGTGGATCGCTCATCGCCCAAAACCGAAATCCGACGCGAACCAAGTCTTTCAAGACGACGATGCTTATGAAATAAAAAAACGAAACATTGCGACTCCGTGCTGGATCAACACTAAAATTAGTGTTTATCTTGATCAGTTTATCCAAACACAAAATACCCGGCCCATTTTATAAATTTTCAATTCAGCAGTGTGTTTGGAATTCAGCGATGGCTGCTCTTTGGAATAAATTAAACTAGTGGACACGATAATTACTTTTGACGTGCTTAATCGCCCCCGACTGACTGTCGAGAGAGCAAGGTTCGGATCAAAAATTTATAATAGTGAAACACACACACACATCACTACTGGGCTTGGGTTGCAGGTGGGCCGCGCGTTTCTTTTCGTCTGACGCGCTAGAGCAAAAGGGACTAATCACTTATCGTGCTCTCTCAGTCAGTCCAGCAGACAACAATATATTTTTTCTTGCTCTTGCGTTGTGTTTGCTCGCGAGCTTTTTATTTGGGTTTGACGGGTTATTAAATGGGCGGGCAGAAAATATTACAGCTCCCTCGCGAGCATAGGGATGCCCTCGGATTTTTTATCGCCTTCCTCCCATCACGCCAAGCAAACAAACTTTGCGTCTTAAGGCTATTTGCCGGTAATTGAGTGCGTACTTGGACACACGAGGAAAATGAGTTACGACGGAAACGCTCACAGTCGCGACTATCACTTTGCGCGCAATTTGTGATGTTTACTCTGCAGTGGAAATCAGATATAAATCAACATACCATCACAGCGGCATTTCCCGCTGTAACCCGAGCAGCAATTTGCCGGTGATTGATGCTCGCGTGGAATCGGCTCTGGTGGACAATAATTACGGCAGCAAAAGCGATCGTGCGTTGCCAACCTTCAATTTGGCGTCGGGACCAGGGTGTAATTGGCGAATCATTCCCCCCTTGGGCCCATTTTCCACACTCGCCAAATGCACACGTACTCTTTTACACACACACTCGTCAAGTGGGTAATGGCTTTCCCGAGCGGCATCATCATCATCATCTCCCCGTCTGGCCGGAGGAGTTGATGAATCTCTGCTCCGCCAAGCTGCAGAGATATTGCCAATTGTTTTCAGCATATACCGAGTCAGTACGTATATATGCAAATCCGAGCGCCTTGTAATTATACAAGAACCAGCGTGATTGTTTATTTATGCGGATTCGCCCTCGGGCTGTTTGATCAGGCTTCAAATATGGCTGGTCCCAGGTCAGAAAAACTGCCGATGGTTAATTTTGATGGGAATTTTTCTCTCCGCGGATATATATACACGGACCTCCCGGGTTTTCATTGTTTATTTACCTGGCGGACGAGCGACGAGGCGAACCTGTAATTACGACCGACTAACCAATAAACGAGAATATGGCATGCACACGCGGACGGGGTGAGCCGAAAAATTATCCACCTTTCAATGAAATTTTATTTATTACCGTCTTGTTAATAGAATGCGTTTGTGACGGCGGCTGATCGTCGTGATTAATTTGCTCGTTGAAAGCTCGGGCCAACTCAGCGACCTCAAAAGCAGGCACGATTTGAAAGCAGCGCAAATTTCTTAAAGGCTACTCAAAAATGCAAACAGTATCGGTCCAGAAATGATTAAACCCATTTATGTTCAGTCCAGTCAAATAAATTTGCCGAAATTCAACTTTCACTTACAGAAGTTAGAAATAAAATAAATTAAAGTGAAATTGCAGCCAATGAATACAGGAAAATAAACGAATAAATTTTATTTTAAAATGCAGTCTGATAAATTAATTCCCAAAACAATATGGCGTTAACTTTATCGTAATCTCTTAATTTGAATTCAGTTATTATTTATGTCCCATTTTATAGCGCTCAGTGCTTTTTATGAGCGTGTGAGGATTAAATACCCGTCTTAAATTCTTCGCCATTTGTCGCACCACCAGCAGCACCGGCACACTAATTAAAAAGTTGGCCGAGCAGGTGAATAATTTACTGCACCCGCAGCATGCGTGTAATAATCTCCGGGATAATAAATTTCTTGTTTAGTAGGTAGTCATGTTAATGACAATTTATTGCATGATAACGACGCGCCGCGATTATTACACCCAAAAATGTGTGTACACAGACGCAAGCAAGCAAGTCTACCTACTTCCGTTATCAAACACTTGGCAGAGGCGCCATCCTTGCGGTGTAAGACAATACACACACTCTCCTCTGCGATAAAAAATTTCCATCAACAAACTCGGCTCATTTGCGTTGATAAAGAGGGTAACGAAAATCTCTTCCTGCGCGCGCGAACGAGCGAGCAGTTTGTTTTAGACGCTGACAGCGGAGATCCTGCTGAAAATAGAAGGATCGTAAATTTATTTTGGAAACAGCAGCAGCAGCAACCAACCAACCTACACTCATGGCACAGGCAGAGCGCGCAATCCATGATATCAGCAGCCGTTTCCTCCCTTATCGCGATGTCCGATAAAAATAAGCAAGCCTCTGTGCGCGAGAGAGGGAGTGTGAATGTGAATCCACGTAGGTTATCTCCGACTTTTCGCACCACACGTGCGCCCAACGGCAGCAGCAGCAGCAACCGCATCGATAATCATTTCGCTGCGCTTGTTTGAACGTCCGATGCGAGGGTGCGAAGTTTTCGGACGGCGCCTGTTGCCACAAATAATTAGCACGCATGACACTGCCAATCTATCGCTGCTGCTGTTTCTGTTGCTGCCGTTGAGAAGAACTCGCTTTTTATCTGGTTATCGCCACTTGTTGATAATTATTTAAGTCAATACGGCCAGATAAGCGGCTGCAACCGGTTTGCACTTTCGACTTGAGAGCTCCCAATTATACGATTTCGTTTTCAACTCTTACAGGTTCTAGCGGTTCTGCAGTTTGAAGTCAAACATTGACTCTTTAAAATTTATTATTTGTTTCACTACTGCAAATTCAAATACTTGATGTGAGTCCCAAATCCCATCATTGGATTTTAATATGGCAAGTACTTCACAGGGGCATTTTCCCTGCCAAATGATCATTCTAACCAGTTTTAACGAGGAGAACAATTTCCTCTTTTCTGCGCTTCAGTTCTTTTTATCATCAAAAGTTTGAAGTTTATAACTTTTAAATTCGAAACAAACAAACAAAATCAGAGCCACTCAGACTCGTTAGGATCGATCAATTTATCAAGCAGAATTGACAAGCCGAGAAATTCCTCTGCGTGTGTATGTTTAAAATAATGACGATTTCCTACGTGATCAGAGGACAAAGAAGCGTCGATCATCTGTTGGTGCGTGGATTGAATTCGTCCATCAATCAAACGTTTGATTCGATAAGGTGGATCGACCTGCAGGAAAAATCCCAGGGTGAAATGCCAATGCAGCTCGCTCTGGAAAACGTATCGGATAATTTAGTGTTAATCTCGTGTGAACACACCGATTTTTATTGTGAAGATCAGTTGGTCGGATTTTTTACGGCCTGCCACACTCCCTTTGTACGAATCTTTGTCTGTTTTATTGGTACTGTACAGGTGGCTACAAAAATCGTGCGGCTCTCCGCTGCGTGTATAACAGAGCAGCAACAAGTGCGCGGCGCTCTCCGTGTTATTCAAACTGATAAACGAAGGTGATCTCGCAATGCTCCAGCAAATCCAATAATCGGCCTCGCAGTCAGTGGCGGGCGAGTCCAATTTGAGCCGGAAATGACACTCTGGTAAAGGCAGCCGACGGCTTGTTCGAGATAAGCAAGATTGATTGTTTGAAAATCGGTTCGAATTCGAGATTTATGAACACCAGAGATGCGTCCGGGAAACGCAATTCGCGGGTTTCACCCATTTCCGGGAGCAGGAAAATTTTAAAACTCGGCTGCAGAAATAATTGAATGTGCGATTCGAGCAGTCACGCACGCCACTCTGCTGAGTGACAGCCAATCAAGCGGCGACAGAGCGAAAAATCCGACTCCGGTCTGCGGGAATAAAGGGCCACCAGCATCCAATTTGCTTGGTGAATCAGCCCGGCCGGCTGGTGCTCCTACGTCTGCTGTTGTTGTTTTGCCCATTAACTGGCGTTTTGAATGGCATAGCCGAAATAATAACAATTATCCTCGCAGCGGCGCGGAGAGAGAGAGAGAGAGAGAGAGAACGCCAGAGCAGCCCTTTGAGTGATGCTGCGTTTTCTTCGCCGGCCCGAAAGCTTTTAGTCAGTCGGACATGCGGCCCCGCGAGACGCGCTGATGGAAACGATGTTTATTTAATGCCAAATATAACCAGAGGCGGTAAACCCTCCATTAAATTATTTATAAACAGCACACATTTAATGCTCGGCTGCGGCTGCTGTACCTGTTGATAAATAAACAAACTAGATTAGAAAATAAATTGACTGAATAAATTATCCCTTTGGCCGCTCGCTGATGCGCGGATAGGCCACAAAATCGTTACGAATCTCCGACCTCAGGGGCCGGTCTTTCACTCAGTTCCAGCGCAGACCGGATAAATTTGGGATATTCACTAATTTTTATGATTTACTGCGTTTCAAACTTCAAACTAAATTAGAATCAAAAGGCCATTATAAAAAATGGTCAGTGGGATGGAACCCCCGCAAATTTAATCCACCTGCCAGCCAGGTGTCGGAAGGGAATGATGGATGTTGACAAATCTATGAAAATCAACCCCATTAACTGAACATATATGTCAGTAAACTCAAATTAGATTGCACACGAAAAGCTTGATCTTGTGAGCGTCGTGACAACTCTTTTTGCGCCTTTGTGATTTTTCTCACGAAATGCTGTCAAGGCTGTCAGGGATTATTGATGGGTCGGTTGAGACCGAGGATCAGGTTTTTGTCCAGCCTGCTCAGAGGCTTGTGTCGCCCTGCCATGCATTGAGCAGCATATGTGCGGCGGCGAGCAGAGGCGTCTGTCACTATTTTACCCGCACCACACCTGCCCCAGCAGGGCTTCGCGGAACAGCTCAGGATGGGACTGTGTAGCAAGTGCGACGGGGGGCCTCTCGACCAGCCAAAATGAATTATCGCGCCAGCATGCCTGCCCACCTCCATGCATTTTTTCGAGACCTTCGGAAACACTGCTGTGCGGCGCCTGATAAATATTATTGTCATTTCGAGATGAGAAAAATTTTCATAATTTCTCAATTTACTCGGCCGCCTGCGTTGAGCGAGGAATTCTTCGCACAGCCTTTGTCTTACACTCCGCATGATTAATCGAGTTTGCAGATCCCTTCGACAAATAAAAGGCTTGTTGGGGTTTCTTCTTTAATGCGACTCGATCCGAAATCGAAAAGTAAATTGCACCTGCTCCAAAGTTAAACAATGGCATTATATGGCGTGTAACCGACACGATCGGGTTGGACTGATAGGAAAATATTTTTAATAATCGGACTTCTCGCGGTGATGATTGATAAGTCAATTTGAAGTGACATGGCCACACCATTTTCTCCCGTAGCGCCGATTTATTTCGACAGGCGCGTCCCTTGTTCAAACAATCGGTTCGGACGAAATGGAAATAATAAGTACTGCACACAGTCGTGCTGGAGAGCGTCGGAATTATTATTATGCTAATTTTTCAAATAACTCTCGCGGGGCGTCCCAACGTGTTTGTACACCATCTTGTATCCATTTATTAAAACAGATGGTGTTTGTTGATAATGAAATCGCTTCGTGTCCTGTTTGATGACTCGTCATTCTCGGCCGAATAAATATGAGCGGGTAAAATTGTTTTTGCTCCTGGAGTGATTTCACTCGTGAATCCGTCATATTTTAATCGAGATTCCCGACAGCGACAAAAAAGAGTGCCATAAATTGTCCAAACAGAGACACAAAAACATAAAAAGTGACTGCTCAGGCTGCCGATCATATTTCATCTCTCCTCTGATGTGTCTTGTCGACTTAAGACCGCAATGCGGTTCCCTTTGCTGAATAAATTGGCCAGCAACGCCTAGGCGCAGCGTTAAATTGTTATTACACATACGAAAATAGGGTCTCGAGCAGCGAGCGAGAGATATTTAAATTAAATTTGAATAAGGTGCCATTGTTTGCGCATAAACACAAGTCGTTTTGCCGAGAGGTCAGATTTTTGTTGGGCGGTGTGCTAAAATTATACGCCTTTTGAATTCAGCGAAACAGTCTAATTTTTATGCCTCGGAACTTGAAGATATTTATGGAAGCTGTTTGATTGTATTTTGAGATCTCCTTAAAAAGCATACCCCCTTTACCTCCAGCACTGAAGACGACGTCATTTTTAGTGAAAAAGCCTTGACCGTTCGTTCATTCAATTCTTTGACAAATTCTTTCTTTGGTCAAAACACTTTGTGAAAAGGAGGTGACAATAAAGTTAAAACCTCCTGCTGTGTTGTTGATATGTACCTTTCAAATTTTTACACTAGCCATTCAATTTTATCGGAAACAGGGCCACGCAGGAGTTGCGTTGTAACTAAAAAACATCAACCTTTAGAAATCCAACGTACACAAAGTGGGAGCACGATGCGTATTCCCTGAAAATATAAAGCGCTTTCTTCCTCACCCACTAGGGGAATAATGAACAAGCGCACGGCAGGTCTGGTTTCCTTTTTGCTTAGGTTTCTTTCCACCTCGTGCAACAGGTAACTAACTGGCCGTGAAGTAGGAGGTGAATAAAGTTGAGCAAATAAAAGTGGGTTTATAGCCAATGAATGGCCAGGGCGTCCGCTTTTCATGCAAATAGCACAGCCAGGGGCGCAAGTTTAAGTTGCTATAGAAAACCGGATAAAAGATTTCCAAGTCCGACAAAACCGTGAAATTTGGTGAAACTTTCTTTTCTAGATAAAAAAAGATTAGTTTTCTGAAGCCTGAAAACGGCAATGCTCAATATTCGCGTGTTTTTCCTGAGCTTCAACCTCGAAACAATAAATTTTTACGAGAAACGTTTTGTGCGTTAGGCTATGGTTTACGATTTCGGAACAACTCCGCAGTCAGTTGTTCTAAACTGATTTTTAATAACCCCGGCCTGATGTGTATGTGTGTACACATAAAAATATTTATTACGCGCGCCGTTTTTCCCTGATAAAATAACACTCTCGTTTCTTGCACGGCGAAAACGATTGCTGCGCCGCGATTGTGTGTGTGTCGGCCTTTTCGAAAGCGTGTCTGTATATAAAATTTAACAAGGTACAAGTACGACGAGAGGCGTCGTAAAAAGTCGTCTTAATTGTCTCGTAAAAAGAGATGAAATTCATTTTCGGGGCTGAGGCCGTTTTTCTCGCAATTTTATTCATCTGCTGGCATTCCGCGCAGTGGTCGAGAAGTGCTGAGCAGCGGAGGTCGGTTTAATGTGCACTCTTTGGGTCGAAATATATGTATCAAGATCTGCCGGGATATTATTTCACGGCAAGAGGCATATTTCGTGCGTCCTGTTGGCCATCTGCGAAGCGTCATCCTAGAAGAAATTCTAGCCACAAAACGATGACGACGATGCTGCTGCTGATGCCGAGTAACAGGAGCCTTTTGTTGCACGCTATGCTCACTGAATCTCAAGTTTCATATCTCTCTTCGGTTTGTGCCGTGTGCGTTAGATGAAAATGTGACAGACTCGATTAAATCAATGCGCCAAACGGACACGAGAGTGTGTGCTTTGGTGCTCGGCACAAACGGGCATGTGTTTGTGTGTGTGTGTTTAATTAAGATTCGCTCGCTCGCTCGCTCAACGTCGTAAATTCGAGACTGATTCGCCGCCTGCTGAAACGAGTTTTCACACTGATTAAACTATGAAATTGCGAGTAAATTATCGTGCCGCCTGCCGCATTATCGCTGCCGGCTGCTTTCTCTCTGATTTGCGTACCTTCGATGTTATTATAACGAGGCTTGATTTATACTCTCTTTTGCGTGCGCGAAACTCGACTCCTTGAATCTCGATTTTGCCCGTGGCCACGGATTGCGGGTCGTAAAATGCTGCATTATTGCGCGCACCTGAGTCGAAGCAAAAATTATTGGCAAAAACCAACATCTCTGCTGATTAAAAACGTCCATAAAAGTTGATAAAAATCGCATCGGAATCGTGTCCAGACTAATTTCGCCTGACTATGCGTATATTGAATTGCGTGAAAGCAAGATATAAAAGCGGGCCTGGAGGCGCACATTTTTTCTTCGAATTTTTTTAGACCGCCCAATGTTGGTCCAGCAGCTAGCAATTTATATCTGTCGGGTGGCATTTGTATACGTTTCGAGAAATCCAAACAAGCCGGCTCCTCGATACATCAGCCTGTTGTAGGAAAAGCTGCAGAAGCTGCAAGTTATTTTCATTATTCACCTAAAATAAACTAGGCAATTTAAAGTATAGATCCATGGAACGCTGACCCCACACCAGTACACCGCATTTTATATATTTGTGGCAAAATTCGAAGATTGAGTGACACATGTGCGGATTGCCTAGGAGAAGTAACGTTTTAACTGCCGTGACCATTATTTTGACCCCTAATGCCAAATACGAGGAAAAATGTATTCATGCAGTGATTATAGGGTGGTAGAATATATTTTCAACGAGACAATTTAGCACCAGAAAAGATTTCCAAGATATTTACTTAACTAATTAAAATACAAAAACTTAATCAAATCTGTTTCTTAACATAATAAAAACTGTTATTCTTCAAGTGATATAAGTGTAAAATGCAAACTGTCATAAACTTTGCTTCAAGTTCACAACCCTGTCGACCCCACAGCCTTGTGCAAGTCCCCCAGCATAGGTCTGCTTTTATAGCTGCTCGCCTATTGTTCACTTAGAAGTTCTTAGCGAGGGTTTTGTCACCTCTCGTGCAAGCAGCAGCTCATATAGAAATAAAATTTATCCGCGCGCATGGCCCCGCTCAACGAAACTCAGGAACAGGAAAAAGGCCCTTGTTGTTAGTTGGGAGCTGCTGCAGAGGGATTATTCTCTTTTATTGTCAGCACGCACTGTGGGTCCAATTATTATTATTTAATAGGAATTATACGCAGACGTTTGATTTCCTCGCACGTCGCAAGGGCTGGCCGCTATTGTGCCTCGTAATAGTTTCAATAGAGAAAGAAAATTCGATCGCGTGAAAGACGAGCCTCTTATTCGTACACATTCGGACACATAGGGTGACAAAACTTGATTTGCGCCTGGGGGAATTTCCTCTTGGTGAAACTTTCACAAGGGGTGGTCTTCTCGCCTTTTTGTATTCGAGCGGCGTGTGCGCGCCAGAAATTTTAAACTCCCGCGAGTAGTGAGCAGGGACCAGTTCAGAAGAGGAATTTCAGCCCATCAAAATGCCAGAAATCGTTGCCTTGACTGGATATTAAAATATTCGGGATGAGTTACGGCGCGCCGGTGAGAATGTGATCTTGATGGAATTTGTGGTAGGAAATGAACTCGTTCGTCCGATTTCCCAAGAGATTAAAATCGAGCGCCTAATTTGTTGGCAGACGTTTGAAAATCAACGCACAAAAACGATACCAGCTGACACCTTGTTAACACATTTCAGCTTGTTTAATATGTAAACAAACGGCACGCAACAGCGTGGCTGCTTACACGCACACGCCGCAGATAAAGAAAGAGTCGTCCGTCGATGAATACGAATTTAATCGCCAGGCCGGAATTTAATCGGACAAGACCGCGTTTCGGTCGCCAGAAGCGAGCGTGTTTCCTGCTTTAGACGAGATGCAGTTCGCCTTTTCAAACTCTCTCCGCCGGATTTTTAAACAAACGGCCGTAAAACATCAATATCGAGTCGCCCGATCTGCTCCAAAGGCTTGGGCCGCGGAGCCGATCGGTCAAGAGAATTCGAAAACAAGCATTCGGAACGAGGCGATAAATAATTTTCAGCCTCCACTCCACCACTCTTTCTCTCTCCTTGTACATTTTCTATAACCACTCGCTAACTAACTAGCGCCGACTTTAATAAAAGGAGATACAAACAAGTCAAATAACGGCTTCTCATTTGTCGGAAAGTGTACACGCACGCAGATGCGAGAGAGGCTGAAACAAAACGAGGTGCCGAGATGATTAGATGCGGATAATGAAAGAGACTTCTCTCTGCTCTTTCATCTCTATCTCTCTCTCTCAATACTCACAGCTCGCATGCAATTCTCTCTTTTCCCTCGGCAGCATTGTGGACTTTGCAGGCTTGGCTGCCTCAGAGACTGCGGGTAATTAAGACACTGTGCACAATCAGCAAGGAAAAGCACAGCAGATGCTTCCGTCGGCGACGCTTTTTCCGCCGCTCCTCGAAAAATAAATGAGCGCCTCAGCGATTCCTGATGTTTCCGTTAAGTCAAAGCTCACTTTCGACGCAAGAAGGATTGGTTTGGTGGCGTTTGAAAAATTACTTTTTTAAACGATTTAATAAAACTGTCGAGCCCTTACTTAACCTTTAGCTGTAAACACGTTCCGAAATTTCTACTGATAATCTTGAAAATTCCTTATCCGCTCTCGAGGAGAATGAGTCAAACAGGCAGTTAAAGTTAACCCTCTCGTTGAAGTCTCCATTGAGTGCATGTCCGTCAACAAAAAAAGTCTAGCAATTTTACGCTGAGTTGCACCGACACAAAATAATTTACAGAATGAACCTAGCGCCCAATTATTAAGGAAAAAGGGACGACGTCGTGACATTAAAAATTCAGCCCTTTTGCGATGACATTGAACGATAGAAACTGAATTAAGGGCGTCCGATTCGCATCTCGCTGCTCATTAGCGCGCTCGCTGTTTTAGTTTGCTCGCCGCAGCTTGTTAAGCAAACTCGGCCTGGCGTCGGGCAGCGGCGGCGGCAGGACCGGATTGAACAAAATGTATTATATTGCCTCTGTAAATATAAATTGACATGGAAATTTATTCCCGTTCGGCTCACGGACAGCCGTGTGTGAAATTTAATTTGATACTATCAACGCCGAGTGTGCTGTTGAAATAAAGCTTACACTGGTAGTTAGTTCAGCTAGTTTACGGCCGCCTCTGCCCCGCGTGTGCATAATTTACAAGGGCAGACGGGCATCACGATTTCGGGGCGGACGCTCGGACGGACAAGGGGAAATAATGTCACGAACGCCGCCGTGCACGGCACGTTCACGAGGCGAGGAAAAGCGCTGGAAAAAAGACAGTCAAAGCGGAGGAGCTGTTAATTGGACAAAAGCAGGCTTGTTAATTCCAGATACTGATCTTCGCTTCAAAAAGATAACTTTTTAGACGTGGTTCATTTGCAACGCCCAAAATTAATTCCTTTTTTGGTGCAACCACTTGTTAAAAGAAGAATTCGTGCATGAGAAAAAGTCACAGACAATGCGGCCAAAAATATCGAGTTATTATTTTATTATATATTTATGCAACTGGAGCTTTAGAAGTGTACACAAATTTCGAGCATTTCTTATACAAGCAAAAACAACCTACATCCCGAGTCAACCAACACAAAAGAGTTCCACCTTCTATTTCGTGCACTTTTTCTCGACTAACAAACCGAAATGAGCTTTGACGCTTTTCTAGAGCGTCTCTCACGTCAGCCAAACGGATTTTGACACCTAAAGGACCATTATTTGAATCTGCCCGCATGAGAGACGACATCAAACGTGAAACGTGTCTCCGCTCCACAACACTGTCATTTCAATTTACAATCGCGAAACGCGCTGGCCAGACCGAGCAGCAACAACAACATCTTGATCACATAAGACATCAATCACGTACACATATATATTCACGCGAGGCGAATATATATTTTGGCCAGCTGTTGATAATTTTTCAACTGCCCACCGTGCGAGTGAACTCTCGAGTTGACAGCACGCAGTTGTTTTTTCATTACGCTTGTACAAAACCGCGAGCAAAAAGAAAATCTAGTCCGATTAAGATTCCAGTCGATATTTTCACACCTCGTGGCTGCTTTTCTTCTCTCTGCCAACGTCAAGAGAATAATTTACGCGGAGAACAAGCAGGTTTTGTGCCGGAGAGTGAATTATTCGCCAGGATATTCGCTCTCACGACTCAAAACACAGCATGCGGCATCTCACCTCGGCTCCATTGTCACATTCCACCCCTTTTCCTATTATTTTCCGCTCTGCTCTCTTTATCCTAGAAAATGCAATCACACAAAAGCGTTCTCCAGTGACATATCAAACGGCAGTGCCGCCGCTCCGCTTTTCACGCCAAACAATCAAGGCAGCGCAAAAAACAGTGCTGAATTCGCGCGGCAGCACACTCGCGATCCGTCGTTTTTGTGTATCATTTAATTGAGTGCGACTCATCTGCAAAGCAGACGCATTCTTCGACCACCGTCATTAACATCCGTTTATTTTCTCCCAAACAAGACTAAACTCATTAACGGTGTAATTGTTCGTTAACTTTGAGTGAATCAAAGGCATGTTTACATTGTATCAGTGCATTTTTGATCATTTCAGATCATTTTAATCCTGAAAAAAGCAGTAATTTAATATTTGCATCACATTATTTGAGTGATTTTAATCAAATAATATTAATATTAATAAACTTAATCACTTAACAATTCAATTTTCTTTATGATATAGCAATTTTCCAAGCGCAGTAAATCCTTTCGCGTGTTCAACTTTATCAAAAACTGGACAACAACAAGCGATAACGAGATCAAACAACCTTTCCAAAGCCGGCTCTGGTCTCTCGTTGCATCAGGTCAGTCGGGAATGCAAATCAGTCGAGTGCGAGAGGCAGAGCATTTTCAAGCATTGCTCGTGGGCAAGCAGATTATAATATTAGCTTAAAAAAATTACACTATATGAATGTGTCTCGCACTATCCTTGCTCCCAAATAATTTAATCTGCTTACGCGGCTGCATTCCAGGCAGGAGGCGCTCTTGTTTCGGCTAGTGAAATTTTCATGCTGCGTAGGACAGCACCACACGAGCATACTACAGGCCAAGCAACACCGCGTTTCGATTCCTTTGATTTCGCCGCCGACACTGGATTATTCTGAATACACAAAGAGATGCTGAGCCGCTTGCCTGGCTGGCTGGCCGTGTATGAAATAATGATATTCAAAATAAATGTATGCCAGTGGAGTACCTACACACACTATCGTCGAGAGGAATAATTCATACTGATATATTTATCGGTTGAAAGAATGGGGAAAAGAGTGATTGATGGCAGCGATGAAAGAGAAGATGATGCACTCGGGAAGAAAGAGAAAATGCACTTTTGACAGGCACTTAAAGCAGCTGGATGCGGTTATTGCCAGAATTCTCTGGGAAATATGAACCTATTGATCGAAATAATGGATTTAATCCCAAGGACATCGATAAAGAGGATTATACATGAATTAAAAACCGAAATACGTTTTTTTATCAATTAGGCTTGTAGAAGAGCTTAATTAAAGACTAAACGGCGTCTCGGCGCGCCAGAGCCGCAGTAAAATCGTCTCTGTCTGGGAGAATGTGTGACAAAGGAGGTGAAAAATAAACAGTCATAAATCACTGAATTAACGATGCAGGTTTGTTGTTGTGAAAAAGTTAGGTATAAATTTATACATTCGGCCAAGTCTATACACACACACTGCGCGCTACGAGCGAGTAAATGTATTTATGGCCGCGACTCGCCGTTTTATATTCCCGCCTGCAATAATTTACTCCCTAGCTGGCCTTTTTTATTCTCTCCTCTTCTGCTTGTCTTGCGGGTCGATCTCGCCAGTGAGGAGGAGAAGAAGAAAACATACCTGAGAGAGCGAGAGAGAACACATCCTTTCCTTTTCCATATAACGAGCAGTCCAGTGTAACGAGCCTCGCTCTCCTAATCTCGACTCCCTCATCATCCACATTTTATTCCGTTCGAGGAACCGAACCCTTTATCGCGAAAACTGATCTTCCGCTCTCTGCACAAAACTCTCGGTCAGATTTCCCGAAAATCGTCTTCCAATTTGCTGAATTTCGCTGCCACCGGTTCTAGCCGTCGCTAGTCTCGGTCTTTTCCTACACAATAGGCCTCGCGGGGCAATCTGTGCAAATCGAAGCAAGTGAGAGTTGATTTTCGGGTGCGAGACCAGCTGCCTGCCCAAAATGCTAAGCAGCGTGGCACAAAAAGCCCTCGCCCATTATGTGTAATCTCCGGGCGCTTTTTATTGCCCAATAAAATCACATGTGTAAAAAATATCTCTTGCAAGTTACTAGTCGCGGCCGGATGAAATATTATCCAATGGCTGGGCTAAATTGGGTGATAAAAATTCATATGGCCCATATATTTTATTAAATAAGCGCTGCAGTAGCGTTTATTTAATTTTTTGTGCCCTCGGCAGCCATAATTACCCGGCGATCTGATGAGGCAGAAGGAAGTGATATAAATAAAAAGAGCGGGTCTTTATTTTTGTGTCAGCCTGCATCATTGCCGTTTTGGCACTCTAATTTATAACACATGTGTGCGTGCGTGTGATTTATTCGTCTAATGCCTGCGCCTTATTATTATAATATTATTAAATTCTATGTGAAGCATGTGGCTGCTTTCCCAGCTCGATGACTGCAATTATCCTCCAATTAAAACGCAAGCTCCCAATTAGCGAGTTAACGGAGCTGAAATTTCGTGGAAATCAGGAAGTCGCTACACAAAAATTTCACCCGGGTCGACTCATCCTCGTGGCACGAGCCGCTGTTTTAAATGTTTTGATAATAATTTCCTCGGTGTCGCTGTCGCCTCCGTTACACGAATAAATCAGCAGGGAACATCAAAAGAATAAAGCGACAAATTTTCGGCCGCGTTGTCGTAAACGCAGTCAAATATTTTAATCATATCTGATGGGAAACATCTGTTTTGAAGACGGGCGATGAGAAATTGAAGTGTGGCACCGACGGGCTGGTGATCCTTCTCTATTCAGAAATAGAACGCCCGCAACAGCAAGGAAATTTCGAGTATTTTTAGTTTGCGGTCCGAGAGCACTTGTCTCTCAATTTGAGCTCAATGACTATGGGAGCTGGAATCAATAATATGTGCTGGATGAGAGACTGAAACTGGCCACGCAGAAATAGCAGAGTAAAAAGGTGGTCCATTTATAATAATTTTGTCCTCCGCAGTGGCTATTCAAACTAATCTGATTTTTCTGGACGTTGTTAAACGCCACTTTAAGCTTGTTGCAGTGGAAATGAAAACGAGACCACACTGCCTGAAGGCTCCAAACAGGAGCTTTGCGAATCCACCCGGAATGGAAAGGTTAAAATTTAATTTGCGGCGCAGATGGAATGCGTAGATACGACCGAATTTGAATACAGACTCGCTCAAGGTGTCAAGCGCTCAAGGAGGGGCTCGCATTATGAACTAATCCAGGCAAGGGAAATGCGAGCAGACAAGTCGTAAAGGAATCGGCGGGCGTCAAGTCAAAACACACACTCTTCATAATAAGCGCGCGCGGCGGTTTGTTTCTGGCGGCGGAATTTTTCCCATTCAAATGGAGACGAGAAATAAAATGTGCGAGTCGAGTGACAGCGACAAGTCTGTCGGGCCGAGTGACAGATCGCTCGACTTCTGCTTGTGCTGGCTGGCGGTCCAGCAAGGGCCTGATTGATCACCAAGTCGCAGCCTCATGCGCAGCGTGGTGCCCACTGCCTGACGTTCACATACCTGTTGTGGAATGAATTTTAAGTACGCCGGCCGGCCACAATTTATATCGCAGCGCAGCATCTCTCAGGTTGTTTCTTCATCCCAGAGGGTTGCTCTTTATTTATTCTCGCGCTCGCGCGCGTGGATTTATTTTTATTTCTCGAGATGGAGCTGCAGATTAATGGGAAGAGGCTGCAGGGTGTGACCAACGGGTGGAATTTTTTTTTGTTTTACACGGGAAAGTGGAATAGATTTAGTCGTCCTATTAATTCTTCAGGAAGACAAGAGGATTTTAAGAAGGATTGGATTCGTGTTGTTTGTTCGGAAGGGCGATAAGCAGGGAAATAGCTGTTGGGAAATCAATTATTACGATCAGCGACAATTTAATCCTGAAATTGGGCTCCTTGGGTTTTAAAATGAACCTCTTTGTGCACGAAATTTCAATCGATTTTTATATTTTTCCAGGACTCGCTTCTGAGTTGTACTACATTCGAGACGGAGTTGTCAATCAGTACGCCTTGAAATTCAACGTTCCTGTTCCTGCCAACTTCACCGAGATCTACTTCACATGGCGAAGCAATTCCTCAAAGAAGGTGAGTTCCTCGCACGCTCTTATCTAGAAATTTATTCATTAAACCTCCCCGGTCCCCCATCTGCGGGCCTGTCATACTGCTTATCACACAATGCGCAGCTATTTTTCAACAGATAACGAGAGGCAATGCATCGCGCTTTTGTTATTCCAGAAGCTACCATGGCTGAGAGATTTATAAGCGGCGACGTCAAGTATAGGGGTTGCTTTGCAAGTGCGGAGAAATTCTTCCTATTATGTACTTGTTCGAACGAACTTATCACAAAGTGTGTTTGGTTTCGACTCATATTATCTTGAGGGAACGACTTCGGGTCCTCATTTCACTCGGCGCCACCCCTGCGGAATTCTCATAGAAAACGTGGATATTTACGACAGTATCCCTAGAGAAAAATGCACTTTTCCGTTAGCATTAGACATGCAGCACAGGGAGTATTGAAAGGCTGAAACTCGCGTCCTCGGAGGAAATCAAAATGAAAATTTGAAGCCTCCGGCGTTAAAATTTGAATACGCGGCGCGTCGACGTTTTAATTAATGAAAGTGACACCACCCTCAGCAAGCCGGCTAGAAACCGACTCTCATTAAAACTGATGAATCTCTAAATCCGTTGGCACATTCAATTCTGCAACATTGTCTCTGAGCGATTCGGGAATTAATCTCGTCCGATGACATCAGCGTCGCTCGTTAGTAACCGTCGCGTCCAAAAAATATGGCCGGGGGTGCATGTGGGTGCAGGCGCGACAAACGAGCCGATTCTTCTGCACTTAAACGTGAGCGCTCTCTTCTGTTTGATCGAGCAGCGGGGCGAGGCAAATGATGCCGGTTTATTGGAAAGTGTGCACGTTTGCACCCTCGGGGGCGAGGCGGCTGCATTCTAATTGCACGAAAAGTGCTTTCAAGCGCTGGCTGGAAAAGATACCGCCCCGCTCCCCAGCTCCTTTCCGACGCGGAAAATTTGTTGCCAGTTTTACGGAATTTCCATTCCAGCAAATAAATTGCCGCCTCCCCTTATTCTAACAAGGTGCAGCGCGGATTACAGCGAGAGTCACCTTATCGCGTCAAATTCTGAATTGAATTAGTTCCGCGCGAGTTGCCCGCCTCGCGGCTCAAGTTGGTGGAAAAAGTTGATGCATCAAGGAGCAATGTTTGATGCTCTGCAGACGCTTCTTTTCAATGCATTTTTTGCCTCGATAATTGCTTTGGCAGAAGCCGCCTGTGAAAATTAGACTCCATTCATTCCGCTTTTTATGAGTAAAGCACAATTTTTCAGTTCGGAACGCTCCCGCGACTCGTGGAAACTCACAACGGGCATGAGTCACGAATTTAATTTGCTTCGTTCGGTTTGAAAGAAATGGTAAAATTGCACCCTTGCTACGCGATGCATCTCAGTTAATAAACAATTTTCACTTTTGGTAAATGTTCATTCGCGGAACGCACTAAGCAAATTGGTCACACATGCAGCGCGCTGTGCCACTCCACTGCCTCACAACGACACCCCGAAGACACTTCACAGAGCAGTGAATCCATTAATTCGACATCAGTTCTCTTGAGATTCAACACAGCACTAAATGACGCACAAGCAGTTCATTTTCCGAAAAGTTGCCCGTTTTCAGCGCGCAGGGGGTGGAAATTCTAATGGCCCGGCTGCAATTTCCCATGGGGTGGGCCCTGAATTTCAGGGGATGGCTGCGCGGATAATCAACATATTTGATCCCGCGGCACTTCTTTATACGCTGTCCGCTCATCTTTTCGGGCATTGTCAGTAGTGCGTTCACGTCCCTCGACAGCAATAATGACGATTATTTTCCTGGATGAAGCCGTAAAATCGACGTCCATAAAACCTCTGGACGCGGCAGGAATAAATTACTGTCGCCTGTTTTCATTGTCAGCCATCAAAACACAGCACATCTTATCATGACTTCACTCTGACCGTGATTCTAGTTTTTGCCTCTCTAACAAGCGCCGGCTGGCCGGCCCGCGGAGAGGATGAATCATTTTTCTAATTTATTTTCACGCCCATGCAAGTAGCGGTGCGAAGGCAAAAAATATATTGAATTATTATTATGAGTGCCATTATCGGCGCTCGTATCTCGACCGCGGTATGAAAATGAAAAACGGACCTGCGAGTGCCTTCTTTATTTTGACTCGCTGCCGTGTTCGATAATTTTATTCATTAAAAGGCCGCGTATGAAACATGTTCCTGTTTGACAGCTTTCCATCATGCAGTTCATTGTTGGCGCGATGCTTATTTGGCGTCGCACCGAGATCCGGCAAAAAATGGCCAAATTGATGAGATATACCCCCGCCTGTTGGCATATTGCAATATTAGTTTGGACCATCGTTTATTCCGTATTTTTAACGAACAATACAGCGAGAATGATGATGAACTGTGGCAGATGGATGAAATCACATTGCATACACAAGAGAAAAACTTATTTATGCAAATTGCTTTCAATGTGAAAGAAAACAGATAATTTCATTTGATAAAAAATGGAACGTTTTTTTCTTGTAAAGACTTCCAAGCGTTAAATTATGTTTCATTTATCACAGTGGTGAAACATATTATAATTAATCACTTCCTGTCTTTGTTCCTCGTAAAGTAAGGCTACAGATAAGGTACCCAAACAAACTGGGGAAATAACGTTTTTAACTTGTTCGTACTAATGAGCGTAAACGTCTTCATTAAAATTCAAATCACTCTCAAGGAGACAAACAACTTAAAGACTTAAAATTGAAAATAAATAATTGTTTGTTGCATTCTTTCATTGATGAAAAGCTGTAGAGTCAAAAGTGTGAAACAAAAGAATGCGTGTAATCAAAGAGTTTTCATCTTTGGGCGCTAATTTGCATAAACAAGCTGATAAAGCAGTGTTGGCGCGAGGTATTTCGGCTCTCCAGCAGGTTCGGTCATATAATGACTTGATTGTCGGCCGGCCTTACAAGTCGAGATAGAGAGAAAGAGGCCGGTGTGCGAATGTTTCGTCTTTGGCACAATGGCCGGCGCGAATTAAAGCCGCGCGATCGAGTGGAGCGGCTGGACCGAGGACCCCCAACGGCGACGCAAACGTGTATCGCCTCCGCGGCTGCCATTGTATCAATCATTATCGCGTTCGCACCGTACCAGAAGCTACTGCATTCGCCAATTATTTTCACTCGGCTGTCACTTGTGTTCAACGCCACTTTTGCGTCCTTTCAATTAAGCGCGAGATAAGCGAGGCGAGAGTTTACGCTCGTCGGTAAAAGGAAACTATCTGCGGCAGCACGGAATCTGGTTTGGCCCAAAACACACTCGATTCCGCCCGGCGGGCCACTTTTATTCAAATCTCGACCGCGTGGTAATGAGTTTTTATATATATTTATTTTTCAGCCTCATTAGCCGTGTAATAAATTGCGCGCCTGCCTCTTTAGCGAGAATGGAATTTGCGCGAAGTACTTTTGCGGCCGCTTTGCTCGCTCGCTGGCGCGTGTTTTATAAACTCGTCATATAGTTCTCGCGAATACCGCGACCGACTCATCGCCTTTGATGATGAAGCATTTGCGAGGTGTGACTTTGTGATTTAATTAGTCCAAGTGAATGCGGCTGCTGAAAGGACTGCTGCTTTTGTCGGCCATTCCTTTGCATGCCAATTTTTAAAATTAACAAAAGCCGCTTTGAAGAGTCAAAATTGCCTATAGGGTGTGCAGAATATCAAATGACTCACTCTAGCAGTAGGTTTTTTCCTCTTCCGGTGCAAAATCACATGCACCCCCATAAACCACACAACAGACAAGTATTTCCGTATTTCTCGTCAGCAAATGTCGTGCGTCTTTCGCTGATTACTATCAGCACAAAACACGAATGCGAAGAATTTGGTGTTGGTCGCACATCAATCAAGCCGCAATCTAACACCACCCCTCGACACACCCCTCTTGCCGCGAGAGAACCAGTCAGCCACCCCTGGTCTGAATTAAAAATGTAGCGGAGAGGGGATGCTGTTGTGCGTATACAATAATCATAATAATTGCAGCGCTACTTTATCCTTTCGGCCTGACACCCTGGCATATATAAATTTCGTTCGGCCTCATCTATTGTACGCATGCGGCATTTTCCTTCCAATTGAATAGAGAGCAAGCAGTGAACTCATTACGCTCTGCTGGGGGATAAACATTAATATACTTTTGTATGTATTTAAGCAGCAGCTCCCCGCACCGCTCTGTTCGAACGTGCGTATTTTTTACATTTGCATTCGCCCGGCTGTTTGTTGAAAGTGCTCCTCAGACCTCTCTTTCTCTCGCTCTCTCTGCGCGCGTTGTGTATACTGGCAGGCTTTTTAACACCTTTTGTGCCGACCGGTCGCACAACGACTTCATCAGCTAATGCAAATAGGGGTGCAGGAGGGGTGGATTTCGCACGGCAAATCTTTTGTTCGACACGGCTGCGTCGAGATGGGCGTGAAAACCGCGAGTGCTGACAGGAAGTTGCGCGTTTTGACTGCCACTAACGCGCGATAAAAATGCAAATCTACGAACGTAATTGTGCTTCATGACACTTCGCCTTAGTACTGAAAAGGTGTTCTCTTTCCATTTGTGAGTTTTAAACAAAACATTTTGTGTCCATTGTGCTAATAAAGAAAAAAATTTCCGTCGTATAAATCTCTCGAAGCTCACTGAGTAGAATTCCGTGAATGTTACCTTGAACACAAAAGAAAAATTTGTAAGAGTGCCTTCCCTTAATGAAAGAGGGTGCGTTTCAACTCCATTCAAATATTGTGATTTACAGCCGAGTGCTTTAATTGCGTACGGGAGATGAAAAAGGCTCATCTTCTTTTTAGAACCCGTTGCGTCATAAATAATCCCCCGAGCCGACATCATAATATTCTTATGCGCGCACGAGAAGATGCGGTGATGTGGGCGCGTCACACGAGCATGCAGACGCGATTTCCTGTAATTGAAAGATTTATTCGCCTAATTTTGCCGGTGGCAATAATTCGGAGGCACGGGAGCGTGACACCCTCGCAGCTAAGGCGCCATTAAGCTTTTATACAAAACATGCACGCAGCCCTTTATTTTGCAGTGCATGCTGCCCGGCTCATTTCACCCTCGCCGCCCCGTACTTTCGGAGCACGGCACAATGCGCACGTATTAAATGTATACGCGTGTCCATCGCTCTGCGCACCCACACTCGGAAAGGGAAGACGGCAATTTCAAAATGCTAAGGGCGCAAAGATCGTGTGCGCGTAGACGACGACTTTTCTCCCCCGTCGCTGAAAATTTTAAAATCCCATTTGGTCCCCCACGAAATTTCACTTTCTTGGAACTTGAACGACCCCAAAGCCAACGGATAGTTTTAAACTTTAAATCGAGAGTGTCACAGCGTAGCATCTCAAATAAATCTCTCTAGCCGGGCTAATTGAATCTGACGTGTCAGCCTTTTAAAACTGTCGCTTTTCGCTGTTGGATGAAAAATGAAAACAAAATCTCCCGTCGGCGGCTGATGGATTCTGTTAATATTTTCACCCCTCGGCCCCCGGCGGGTGCTTGTCAAAATACACACGCCACTGACTCAGCCGAGCGAGCAAGCGAGCACAGCGTTGAAGGCGCGCAGTTTTAATAAAGTATGTATGCGAGAGACGCACGATGAGGCTGGCGCGTGTCTCTGTTTGCATAAAGTGCGAGCGCTATTTGCCAAACACACACCATTTGTGAGAAGTGCTTGCCGCCCAAAGTAATCCTCCGTCGCCGGCGTCGCGAACTGTTACTCTGTTCGTCGCGCGTCACAGAGATGCTGTGCGTACCCTACTTCTTGTTCAGCGTAATAGTGCTGTGTGCATGCGAGTCGGGAATGCTTGTTTGCGTAGCGCAGACCTCCGCTATTATTGTTATTATCTTCATTCCAAACTATATTCGAGCATTGTTGCTTTGTGTTGCTGGATTATTATTATTGCACCGCCTCTGGGAGGAAATAATGTGCTGCTGCTTTGAGAGAAAACCGAGGGTGCAAACGCGAGATAATTAAATTTCCATTTTTAATTTCTCTCAGCAATTAAATCCTTGTGGAACAGATTTGAAGGAATTTCCATGTTAAAAGCTCCATGGCTGTTCAATTTTTTATATTCGTTCTGGCTATTAAAGCTGTCCAGGAATAGAAAATAAATTTGTTATTTCCTCCTCGCTTATTCAGCCTTCAATTTTAAACTGAACCAAATGTCTAGCAGAAGGGCAATTCGTTTCTATCCCCACAAAGGCACAATTTATATCGACAATTTAAAAAGTCACTTTTCAGAGCGCGTGCTTGAGGTTAAAAGGCACGTTGGAAAAAGTTGAGGACTGTCTCCTCCTTTCACAAAAGCGGCACTCTGGATTCCTGCTCGTTTAACGAGGCTCGCTCATTCCCTCCCTTTATTAGCCATAAATTCTTTCAACGAATTTTATAGGATTAATAAAAAACAGCAGAGACGGCTGCATAGCGGTTGAAACGCACGCCCGAAGTTTCCAACTGCTGCTGCTGCAAACGCGACTGTGGCTTTACGAAAACAGGTGCTTGTAACGACCGATGGCAACCCCTCATCAGCCGCCTGATTCACCCCGCCCGCAAATGAATCATTCATTCGCGCAATTAATCCCTCCGTCGGACAATAGTCTGCTGATTTCGGTGGCTAGAATAGCAATGAGCGTAGAGAATGACCGCAAAATTCTGGCCCCACGCCGATGCTATAAGTGGAAAGTAATAACCTTTGCTGTTCTGCAAAACAACCCTCGAGTGGTCATTTGCACGTCCCTTTCGAAATTCCTCCAAATTTCTTTCCCGCCAGAACGCCAAAAGGGGAGATTTTCGGCGTTTGATATCCGCCATAAAACAGGGTGTTGGCTCACGAGGGTTGCATTCCTTTTTTAATGCAAATCCAGGAATTTACGGGATTCTTTCCTGCTCATTTTTAATAATGATTTAGAGCTCAATTTTTTGTGCTCACCGAGGGGTGGCTTTATTCAATTAAACACACCTCACGTGACGTTTTCAGGCCGAAGATTAAAATTTAATTGGTAAGCAGGGGTGCTGGTTTTACCCCCAAAATCATCATAATTCGCGCTGTGTGATCTGCAGACGACGCGTGTGTGTGCAATATTTCAGCTTTTTGTGTGTGTATTTCGAGTGTCTGCACGCACACGCACTCGAACAAATGAATATTGCTCAGACACACATGCACACGACACAAAAAGCCAGCAGCCAGTCTAAAATGGCACCCCTTGGCGTAAATGAATATTCGCTGGCTGGTATTCTGTTACCCTCTCTCGCATTGCATTTCCTCTCCGCGTGAGGATTAAATAGTACTCGCAGCGACTGCAAAAATACGAGATAGTGAATGGCAAAATGAAAGCATTAGGTGGTTATAACTCATCCTGCCTTACTGTCGGGTGACAATAAAACATCCACACGAAGATAAAATACTGCCTAAGCTTTTATTCGCAAACGACTGCTGCACGGGCCTCGTAGGGTGGCACCAAAAACAATTTTTGCAACATATTTTACTTGGCAACAAAAAGCTACAGTATTTGGTTATGAAATTGCGATCAATCCTTCGATATAACGAAATGGTCGATTGCCGATCCCGCATGCTATTCATAAAAACGTCATTCGTTTAATATAATCAAACTCGTCATATATAGCAGCAGCTGCTGAATTTCATTAAAATGAAAAAATTCACCGTCATAAATATCAATTTCTCTGCCGGAACATTTCAATTGCAAAACTCAAAGGCAAAGGGCACCACTTTTGATGAATGCCTCGGCTCGACAATTTATCTGCTGCATATCTGCCATTGTCCATCAAAGTGGGACAGGCCATTTTTTACCGAGCAGGCAGCCAACGCACTTGGCCGACTCAATGACAACTTGATGTAGTGTTTTAATAAAAACAATGCTCGGCGTCGCTCGCATGTGTCTTTCCGCCCGCTGCTTGCTGGTCAACTTAAATTACCGTGAAAGCTGCGCGCGCGGCATGTGCTGTGTTTATTAGCTTGACAGATTGTTATTGATAAATGTGACAGAGTCAATTGGAGTGGGCACCAACATTATGTAGATGAAGTAATTATCTTTCATTAAAATGCAGGCATCGAGGGAAAGAGACTGTGACACGCGTTTATTTCTGTTATTAATACTTCCTGTCGTTGTTGATAAACATTTTGATATTTACTCTCATGAATTTTAGCTCGGCTGAGTATAATTAGACAATGCAACGCGTCTGTTTCTCGATTCCTGCGTCGTGGGAACATCAGAGAGAGAGAAAGAGAAAAATAGCGATGCTAGCTAGATTGGAAAAGTAATCAATCTTGACACTTGTAAGAAGTTTTCGTGTCGTGTTCTCTTTCGGATTTATAAAAATGAAACGTGTCAGCTGTACATTCTCGCGGCGCATTAAAATATATGTAATGTCGAGATCCGAATTCGACGTGCAGAGCGCAGACGTTTCATATTGTGCTCGAGAAAAGCAGCGAAAACTTACACGCGTGGCCGCAGCAGGGAGGACCATCAATGTCTGTCACTCTTGATTTTGCCTATTTGTAAACGTTGTTTCTGGCAAAATAATGGACCGTTGGAGCCGGTTCCATTGTCTGCCGAATCGAACAAGCAGGCTGGCTCGAGTTTTCGCATTCTCCTTCGCGCCGCCGAGGGAAAAATTGCGCGACACGAAAAGCGGGTTCTTTCCTTTTGTGTGGGCTGAGCGTGCACGCAGGAAGACTCGAACAAAAGGGTTGAGAAACCGATCTGGATGGCCGAATAATGGAACGGAGGCGTGAATACTTGACACCCAGCAGTCGCGGCTGGCTGCTGGATAACCTTCTCGCTCCAACGCATGAGGGTAGCGTCGAGTTTGCGACGCTTGGATCCTACACGCACAGTCAGGCTCGTCTCGTTTATTTAACCATCCAACGTCACAAAAAACTTGCTTTTTTTTTGTCGCCGCGCGCATTTGCACGGATGATCAGCGAAAAGTGCAATTATTTTGCTTTTTCATCCATGCAGATGTCAAGATAAACTCGTCGCCACTTATCCCTGGAGCTTCACAAACTCGAGATTATTTACTTTTCTCACCATTTTTTGTTACTGCTGCTTTTGCTGCCGAGGACCCTAGAGCAGGTGTCCGAGACGCCTGTCACCTCTGGAAGTCACTCATCCCACAATTTCCTCAAGTACTTTTCAGCCCGAGCAACTCAAACAGCACAGGCGAAAGGGAATAAGAGTTGCTTGTTTTCTCTCACTTTTTATTTTTTTCCCTGTTGCTGAGTCATGATAAAATATGAAATAGCTGCAGCTTCGAGTTTCTTCTTCTCCTTCTCGCCGTCTCCCATTCCGAGTGCGTATGTTTAATGAGAAAAGTTCCCGCCGCGTGCTGAAATGGAGGTCGTGCGCTGTGTTCCATAAATAAATAATATCACACAATATTCCACGCTCAATGATGCAACAACAATCAAACTCGATGCTGGCGCTGCCGCATCTCTCCGCGTCTCCGATCGAATCGGCGCTTTGCACAAAAGCGGCGACTTTACGGCCGCTTCACCGCCGTAATCACGCGAGAGAAGCGGCCGCTTTTGTTGGGCAAATAAATATCGTACGGATAAATATATACGGTGTGATCCGCGGGCGTCGGCGAATTTGTGCTGCGTCAGCCGGCGACTCGTGATCGCTGTGATGGATGATTTTTCAAAAAATGCGCACGCCGCCTGAAAATGCTAATTCCGCCGCGCGGCCGTTCCAGCAGGCTGCCCGGCCGATTGTCCGAGCGCCGCTGCGGCTTTTCGGCCTTCTCGGAATTGCAATTGTGCGAAAATTGAGCCGCCTCTTGTTATCGCCGTAGCGTTAATTGCCACCGACGATTGCTGCACTGACTTAGACGGCTCTATCCCGAGTCCTGTTGGCAGCAAACTCCACTTGGACATAGAGGGTTGGAAAATTTTATTCTGTAATGAACATTTCATACGTCAGTTCATGAAACAAAGGAATCAACTTGGAATAAAGTTAGTAATATTGGTAAAATAGCCTTGTGAAGCCAAAAATTTGTAAATGGCTCTATTCTGTTTCTCTCATAAAAAATGGTAGGTTCAAGTGGAAATTTAAAGAGGAAACTATTGAAGCACGTTCTCCTACAGAACAGCCGCTGCTGTTTTTGGTTTTGATTCAGTCCCTCGGGCCTCATCTGCAGTGGCTACCTGTAAAATGAAATCCATGACGCAGCTGTAGGGATTTTTGACTCATAACTGGTCATTGAGAACGATTGATTGCGTTCAACTGCAGGATAAACAAGGAAAAGCAACAGTTGCGAGGACACTGCCTCATAAACGGTTCACAAGCCCAAAAAATTCATGTGAAGCTATTCCAAATACATAGTGAAAATGTGTATGAATATTCATTAATATGAGAAATTTGTCTCCCACATTGCATTCGCGACTCTTAAATTTGGTGATTTGACTTTTTAATCGGAGGTTTCTCAAGCCGTATTTTATGTAAAGAATTTCACTTGCAGATAGAAGTACTCGAGGTTTGTATTCCCATATGCGGTGATTTAAATTTGTAAAAACAAACGAGCGCAATTGTTTCCCTGCTTATGAATATTTAGCTTCGGAAAGAACAGTTCTACGGGGGGTGATAAAAATGTTACACGGCAATAAAGAGCAAATTCCACTTTGTTTAATGCCTCATTCAAGCTGCCAGAGTATGCTCATTTAATTAGAAACGCAAACCGCGCCAGCATTAATTCCAAAATCATCCTTTGTTTATTGTACGCAGCGCTGCATGGAGTGTGCTGTCAAACGACGCACGAGCGAGATATTAAAAAAAAAGTTAAATAAATTTTCCCATCGGTGCAACAGACGCATAAAAAGCAGCGGCCGGCGTAAAATCTACGGAATTGACGAACCCAAGAGTGCATCACGATGAAATAAAAAATAATTCCACACGCTGTGCGGCCGCCGTCGCTTTTGTTAGCGCTGGGAAAGGGTTGCGAGTTGCGAGCGAGTGAAAATTCCCTCGTCATTTGCGGCTGCTTCGCGGGTTATTCAAATAGAAACCCAACACTTGACATTTTTACGCAATGACGTTTATTAATTTTACAAGCAGAACTTCTCGGCGGCGGACATAAATTTCGCTGCAAAAAGATCAGAAACACTGATCTTGGCGACTAACAAGAGCCTCACCTGCGCATCTCGGGTTACTCGCCTGCGCCTTCAAGGTTGTGGCTCTGCGCGCACGGAGAAAAATACTGAATAAAAACGGAGAAACGTTGAGGCTGGCGGGCGGGCAATCTCAAGTAACATACGCGTTCTCCCGGCCCGTATCTTCGATATCACGGACTCGACCACAAATCAAAAGTACAAAAAAGGGGCTGAGAAACAACAACACTCACACAGCTCTTTTGTGGCTTTTCCGTGAAAAAAATCTCGGGCCCAGCGTCACTGCTGAAACTGACACAAAAGCCGCAACAGACGGGTCAAATTCCTATCCGACCACTGACAATGAGACCCTTAATAGTGAAATTTTGACTTCGGAATTGAGACATCACCTTCATCTCAAATATGCATTTTTGGCTCAACCCTTCTGCATCCAAAGGCGGAGCAAGCTTAAAATTATTCGTGTCACAGCCGTTGCCACAGGAGCACGTAATTCTCTCGTGGCTGCGCACTTTTTCCTCAGGTATGGTTCCGTGTGATTATTTAAAGTCATGCTTGGAATATCTAAAAATGAAGTCACTCGCTCTTTCCCTGCTGGTGCGTATTTACACTACGCGTTTCTGTCACAAAAGAACAAACTACCATAATTTCCATTCGTCCCCGTGCCTGCCCAGAATGAAAACCTGTGTCAGAAAGAAGTCTCTTCTTCTCCTCTTCAGTGAACGAAAATAAAACGCGCACGGTCGTGATGTTTACCTTAAGGAAAACGCGATATTGAGTCAAGATATTTTGTTATTTACACTGTGGAGGCAGCAGGAGAAAAAGCGCTCGCTCCCACACCGCGTGTATTGATTGTTGCGCCCATTTATCTTGTCACCTCGAATTACGAGGGTCATCTCCTCAGGTCCTCATAGTCCTCGTGATCTTTCTGCCTGCCTGCCTGCCTGAATAAAATAAATACACGAGATTCTCTCGGCGATGTAAGTAATTCACTGTCACGCTCGCGCTGCTGCGATGAAAATCGCCCACTTTTTATAAATAAAAGCCTGACACATCTGAAGCCTAGACCTGTTGCTCGAGAGAGAAACGATTGATGCCAATTATTTCCTTTTTTCGCGCCTGTCTGAGGGTCGACGGAAGAGAAACGCCCGTTTTCATAGCAGCAGAGAGATTTCAAGTTCTTTGTTGTTTCTCAACTTTATCTAGCATCGATGCTGCTCTACAGAAATGGCTTTTGCAGTATTTATGCTGTTAAATATTTCTTTAATGCACTTTTGTAGGGTCGTGACATTTGACATGATGCCAGTTCTGAACAGAAATTGTTGATTTTACTCGCGTTTCGAGGGAGAATGAAGTCCACCCCTCTTCGAGAATGGACTCAAATCTCATTACTGCTGGTGTACATATGTGCAGATGTGCTGAATAAAAGCGTGCACCAAAATGGTTAACACAACAGCATGTACATATGGACGTGGCAGCGAGAGGAATCTCATTACGATTTAACACACACGCGAGGAGGAATGCCGCGGCATCCAGCTATATATATATATGTGGCGCAGAGAAAACGAGAAAGAGTCAAAAGAGATCTCGAGGCGTGCACATAGTGTGGTCCAGCCGGCGAAGGTCTGTCTATTCAGCATATTGTAGCCCAAGGAGCAGAGCGAGCGAGCGGGAGAGAGAGAGAAAAAATGTATCAAAATCTAATTTAAACTGAAATAAATTGTGTTTCATTGGAAAGAAAAGAGAAGGGGCAAGAGTTGTCTCTCAAAGCATTCCGTGATGCCGCTTTTTAGTGCACGTTGTTAGCGGCACAATGTGTGTGGATAAGAGACGGTGCCGCTCTGTTGAGCCGCAGATAAGATGCAGCGTCACCGCGCGCGTTGCTGCGCCACCACCGATAATTAAACATGCTTCTGCCGAGCTCAATCACTGTGCTGTGCACGAGAAAGGCATCCGAAAAATCGCTCAGCGGAACTGACAGGGCGACACCGGCCGGCTCCAGGTGGCACTTTAACGCTGCAGCGCAGGAAAAGTTTCCCGGATGCATTCTCGCGTGTCCGCGTCTTCAAGTCAAATTACCAGGAAAGCACATTCGAAAATTCAACTTTTCACTGACCAATTCTTGAAAATAAATGACAGTGCTGAAACTCAGTCTAGAATTAGTTGATTTTCATTTATATTATGATGTTATATAGAACCAAGCTTAACGTCAATTTTGAAAAACAACAAAAAAATTTCGGTTTTGATTTTCCCCTTGACATCTATTTTATTAAAAATTTATTAGAGAAAAAAAATTGAATTCAAAATTCCATATTGAGACAGAAATATCAATTTTTAAAAACTTTTTCATCAAGAAATATCAGTTTTTCTCTAATAAATCGCATTTTAATCCTGTCGTGTAAAAGGTGTTAAGAGCCTTGTTGTCTCTTGTCGCAATGGCTGCTCGACAAAAACGCTAATCTAATTACTGGAAGCCAAGCTTTTTTGTGCACCGTGGGAAGAAAGGGTTTGCTGGAGTGATCGATTTCTCTGACGTGCAGGTGGATAGAGCGTCCGGTGCACTGATATCACACGGAATTGTTCCGCTGATTCTCACTGTTGGTTGGAGCACCAAACAAAACCCACGGGAAAAATTCGTTGCTTTCTGTCACCATATTTCGTTACTCGTTTTTATTTTTGCTGTAATGTAATATGATCACAGATTAGATTTAATAATGTTTAAATAGCTGTTGAAATTTGATATTTTTAACATTCGACGTCTCAAGTAATAAACAATGCCAGATGTAAGATGTAAAGACTGGCAAACGTGAAATTAGTTTGAGTCCTAAATTTAACTAAAATTCAGATTCGGCTGAAACAAAAAATTTCCTTCGTGCGCTCTTTTGATTCTGTGATCTCCATAATAGATGGGAAAATTTGCTACATCCATGAAACTTTTCAAATTTTACTTTATCTAAGAGTGAAATAACGAAAATAAATCCAGTAGCTATTAAGCCAGATGTCTTTCAAAAAGAGAGTCTGTCAATAGCGTATTTAAATGAGCAGATGAATGCGAGGTGACTGATAAAACGACGTCAAAACCATTTTGACTTGAAAGGTGCGCTCAGAGTTCCCAGAAATCAATCGAGCGAGCTAAAAAATCGTGTCCGTTTCATAATTCCAAAGTCAAACATCTAGCTGGGCCTCGGTGGAGAGCGCGCGATAATGAAAATAAAGCTCAACATTTTGACACGTTTGACACCTCGAGACTGGCGAGTGAGATGATAAAGCGCTCTAATCTCTTCCAGTCTGACAAAAATGACGCACTCTTCTCCGATTTCTCAGCACCTTGAGGTGATAAAAATCCAAAAGCTTCCTGTATTAAAAATTACTGGGACACGCTCTTGTTATGTGTGAAATGGGCTGTCATTCGTGATGTGTCAATATATAAATAATTCGGAGCCAAACACAACTGATAAACGCTTCAAGATAAGCCCTTTTTTAAAAACAGTTTTTCGCCGAGAGTTGCCTTTCACACGTGCTGGAGACGAGCTGCCGGTTTTCCTCCAGAGTAAATATGTACATACACAAATATAAATTAATTCGACAAGCCTAGTGCGCGACAGGGCGGTGTGTCCGTGTTTGACACTGGTTTTCGATAACCGTTTTCTTAATGGGCAGCTCACGTGAAAAATCGCGCTTTTAAATATAACTTCTTTTGAATAAATAAACTACTTGTTTGAATTAAATTAAATTTTGCTCAGTTTGAATATTTATTAAAAAAATGTATTAATGCTAATGCAGATGGAAGAAGATGAAAATTCTTAAACCAGAAACCACGTTCTCTGCTATTCTTTTCTCGTAAATTAAAATTGCATTTTTAATTATAAAAGCAGATTGACGAGAGCCGAGTCCAAAAATTAATTATTTTTCTCTCGTCAAACACGTAAAAGTTTATCCATAATCGCATAAGTCAGCACCTTTCATGCTCAAAAATCGAAATTAGTTCTTGCGCAGGCAACAGCTATCCGATTGCGATTATAATTTATTGGCAAGTGCCGTGTTTTGAGCCAAGAACGACCGACAGCAGGGCAAGCGGGCACCATAAAGTATCGCGTACAAATATTTTACATCCAGCTCGTCCAGCCGGCTGATTAGCATTCCGGCGAGGATTAAATAATTGAATAAAAAAGAGCGCGCCTCGGATCCCTGCTAATTGACAGCTGCGGCCGAGCCGAACTGGCTCGACTCTCCGCCTTACGTATGTAAATGTGCGTTTCGCCGAACAAAACTGGCCCCGTGTTATTCTCGAGGCAGAAATGATGGAATCGATAAGTTTTTAATTTATTTGCCTACAAGACGAGTTAACACCCGGTGGTGTTCTCGTTAAGAAGCAGCAGCAGCCACGACCGCGAGTAGGCGTCTTTTTATCTCTCATCTCGCTTTCGGGACGGACGTTTCTGTCGCTCTCTCCCAAGACTACTTTTTATGTAAAGAGAGGTGGTTGTGCGGTTACTTTTGTCACCCACCGTCTATACATCACAGTCTGTGTCAGATAGTGGGAGTCCGATAGGCTTGCTCTGAGCTTTTTACATGTGCACACACGAGAAGACAAGAAGTCTGTCTCTTTTGGTCCTTCGCCCTCCGCAAACACACAACTCGCTGCACTCCGTCGAGGATTTTTTTTCTCATTTAGCAGCGTCAGTATAAAGTCAAAGCAGTCTCTCTTGACAGATTTACATACTACTGCTGAGTCTTGGCAGCTTTTTTTTAAGCAAGTCGTGCGGATGTTTACTGCAAATTAATTTCAAACAGCATCGTTAATGAAAATAAACTAAGGAGAAGTATAAGATTTAAAATAACTTAAGGAAATCTTATTGAGAATTCTGAGTTTTTTGCCGTTCCTGGCTAGACAACACACAAAATAAATTAGTTAATTTAAATATACTACGATTTGACGAAATGCTAATGTGAGTTTTGCAACATAGCTCGCGTTTACCAATTCCGCAAGTACAATTTTTTCATCCATGAATCAGTTTAAAAAATAAATTTCCTTCAAATAAATTCAATTCAAAATATTGTTATCCAGTTATAGCGAATTATTTTCAGGGGATCATTTTGAATACGTTATATTTACTAATGCTGCCTTAGCTATCCTAGTTCACATGAAGCAAATAAATACATTTGGTTCATTATTTTTTGACAGTAGTTTACGTTCTAACAATTTTAAAATTAAAATGGGAAGGTTGATATAATTCCGAAATATCGGGTTCGTGGAAAAACCTAAAAACACGACCATACATGGCGAATTTCGTGCCTGTGGTGTAAAACCGTGAGTCAGAAGTTATTATTTTTCCATTGCTCTGAGAACACCGGTTCACGCAAGACTCATAAATTATTCCCGCTAATGATGGCTAACTGAGTGATGGCTGGTGTTTTTTTTCTTTTCGCCGGGCCAAACGGGCCGAGTGGGGAAGAGGAGCAGAGTAATAATGACTGGTGAATGATGAGTTATTAAACGACGCTTAATGTTTATTTTATGGTTCACGTACGCATTCGTACCTGACAGATCGCTCAAATGAGTTGGTGCTTTTTATGCAGCGTGTGTTTATTTTCACTAGGCGGCCGTGCCTGACGCTGTGCGCACACAAAAGAGCATTCATTATTATTTATTTGAGAATGGAAAAGCGCAAGAAATCATCCGCTGCTTTGCGACATCAGCAACACAACATACTGACAATCGTAATGGCAACATAATGGCCACGGGAGATGGTTAAAAAGTAGTTTGCGCAGACGGAAAATTGATACTAATAAGCGTCTCCGGCGAAGCGCCGCCGGCCATTCCGTTTTGTTCAATTTTAGCGAGAGGCTTTTTGCTAAGTAAAATGACAAAGCACCGCGTGCACTGCCTTGTTCTCGTCTATTATTTGTCGTCTTTTTGCTTGGCGCCAAAGTCAAGTCATAAACAGTCGCAACAAAAAGACGAATTGGTTTCCTCAGAATTCGCGTTAAAAAAGAAAAAATATGAGAGGAGCGAGTGTTGTGAGAAATTTTCTACTTTAGATCCTGTTTCATTTTCCTTCTCTCTTTGAATATAAAAAAATACGCTGCCTGCTTCTATATAACCGGCATTTTGAAATGCTAATTGATGACCTCTGCTGCCTAAATTCAATTTCGTGAACAGCGTCAGAATAATTATGCATCTCAGCCGCATTTCCATTTTCTCGATGGTGCAGATGTTGACTGTTTGTGGCCCGAGCAGCGCGCGTCCAAACAAACGCGCCGTCCTGGACTCGAGTCAGCCCACAATATTCAAATGAATGCAGACCCCGCGCGTGTGAATAAAGTGCCCAAGTGGACCAGCGGAGCATTTTAAATATACAGCAGCAGAGAACAGCGACTGTATTTTTATTCAGCAGTCACAAAATAAATGCGGCTGTCCAAACATCGCACCCCACGAGGGTCTCCATCACACCTCCGCTTATTTTTTCAAATCCGACTAGCGCACCTGGATCTTTTCACGATCGAGATGAGAGGCCGCGCGCTTCTCGAAATCCGACTGAATCGAATTAAATCGTGACGTCAGTGCACGCCGTTGTGTGCCGAGGAGATTTTTCTTTGTGATTAATTTTATAGCGTGGTCCTCTGCATGCGTGCTTTATGCGCCCGAGTAATTACATGCTCGAGGTGACGAGGCGTGAAATGTAGACTCGATTGTATATATTATTCCTTTTTCGAGTGCGGCGGGTGGCAATTATTGTGATTGATCGAGTACGCTTTATTTGACGTCTCGATTCGTATGATTTCGACGCGGTGACGGATCCCAGGGTGGTCCCCTTTTTGGCATCATTTACTTCCTCTGGGAGAGTTCACGCCAATTGAAGCAGCGGGTCAAAGAGTCAATGGATGGCTAGACTTTTGTTATCCCGTGAGCTCTGCCAAAACAAAAGAGTCAATTTACTCTGATTTACGGCGCAATTCAATATTACCCAGTCCTGATTATCCAATTTCAATCAATCATGTTTCTCAAACATGCATTTTTGTTTCAGATGCCATACTCTCTTTCAATAGACGTTGTTTCCAACCAAAACGCCTTGGATCGGCCAACTGCCAACATCACAACGGTGGGTTTCGTGCCAACGGAGCAGGAGATCTTCAAAGTGGTGTTGCCCTGCACTGGCAATCTCGACGCTGAGGTGGATGTCAACATTTCCATCAACGTTACTAGTGAAAAGAAAACTGTCACTGCGATCACTTTGATGAGAAAGAAGTTTTGCCTCCAAAGTAAGCTATTCTTCAAGACAAGATATAATTTATATTTCAAAACTAGTAGATTCACACGTATAAAGTCATGCGGAAGATACACTCGGAAACTAAAATTCTTATTAATGTTTTTAGGAAAATCTACTTTGTCTGAGAGCAACGATTTGTCTCAATTCTCCTCGGGGCATGTCTCTGTGGACACTTCTCCAGAAGCGTCAGGGCCAGAGAACAACAACCCGTTTATCGCAGCCGCGGCGTGTGCTTTCGGCCTGTTGGTCTTTGTTGCGGTATTCTTATCAATTTGCTGCGCTAGAAACAGAAACAAGTCCAGGCGCCAGGATGTCATCCAGTAAGTATCTCCCAACTTTAATTTTCATTGAAAATTCTCAACATTTGTAATATTTGTTGAGTTAAAATGAAAAAAGTGGTTTCAGGAGAGATTTGATATGGTCTGAAATTTAGAGGTGCTGTAATCACAAATGTTTGTAAAAAATGCATTACCATTCCCGGAAAAACAGGGTGAAATCAGAAGCCAGCCAGTTCACAAAATCATGAATATCTCGAGTTTTTCTCTGTATGACTCCAACAACATATTATCAAAAAATAAAAAAATACCACGACCAAAAATTTCAAAGTTGCAGACCGTACTATCAAATTTCTCCTAGAAACACCCAAAAACAGTTATTATTGAGAGTTCTAAACATTAATTTATAATATCGTTTTTATCAAACAACAAAATTTTTGCTGTGCATATAATTAAAATTTGGCAACTCAATTTTTACTTTACACGTTTTTTACTTTACATGTGCACAAATTTAAGAGTAAAAATTTAAAATTCATTGTTTTATTTTTTCTTTTGACTTTGGAAATCTCAATTGAATCCCAATGTTGGTCCCTTTGCAGTGACTCGCGCATGATTGCGAATTCCCAACTGACTGGACCGCTGCTGCACCCCAAAGCCTACACGCTGCCAGCCCCTGTGGTGCCCACTCCGTCGCCAAACAATTTCCACCACGGTGTACCAATCATCGCCCCTGCAGGCTCCAGCTCTGCCAAGTCTGGTGCCAGTAGCTACGCCAGCTACTCTTCAAGGAGGCAGCCATCTCGGCACCACGAGTCGGCTCACTCTGTCCTCGGAGGAACGGCTTCAGCTGCTTCGGTTTGCCAGGTGCCCTCAGTCGTCACTAGCAGGGACGACCGGACACACGATATTACAGAACGGATCAACGAACTCACCATTCAGAGGTAGATATCTATTTCAAAAGTTTTGAGCGAGAAATTAATTCAACCTTTTCCAGATGCCGCGTACGGCTAAAAAGCGTGGTGCAGGAGGGAACCTTTGGAAGAGTCTACCTCGGCTCCTATGCTGAAGCGCTCACCATGAAGGAGGAAGATGTCCTCGTGAAGACGGTGGTGGACCAAGCATCTCAAGTGCAGATCAACTTACTGCTGCAGGAGGGCACGTACCTGTACGCCCTCACTCACCAAAACTTGCTCGCAGTGAGAGGGGTGTCTCTCGACGAAAATATACCCCTTCTTATTTACCCTTACAAGGGCCACATAAATCTCAAGAGGCAAGTTTCATCCACACGTATTTTTTTTCCTTAATAAATTGTATATTTCCTGATGCAGGTTCCTCTTAAACTGTCGCCATTACAATAGCGACGGAGGCATGTCTCACATGATAACCACGCAGAAATTTGTGGACATGGGCCTTCAGGTCAACGCAGCCATGCGTTATTTGCATAGGAAGCAAATCATTCACAAAGATATTGCTGCCAGAAATTGCATGTAAGTGCTACCCTAGAAAAAAAATTTAAGTTAGCTTTAAAATAAACGATTGCATTAAACTTTGGCTCGCTCAGGAGTGTCAAAGCAATGGGAGATATTAACTTGAGCATTTCGGGGATCTAATACTGGCTGCCCAATGTCAGAGATAGCAAAAGGTGGTTAGTTGAGTGACTCGAAATGCTCTAAAAGCCCAACGGGCTTTGAGGCGCACCGGCTTCAGCTCACCTCTTGCTGGTTTTCGCACCTTTCCAGCGGATAGGGACAAAAAGGAGGTTAAGGAGGATAGGCTAAAAAACGATTTTCTTCTTTCTGAGAAATCGATTTATTGTGCACCTAAAATAAATTTTAAATTTCAACCTTTTAAAAAAAAATTTGTCTGACTTATTCCAGGATTGATGGCAATTTTAGGATACAAATTGCCGACAATGCTTTAGCTAGAGATCTCTTCCCAATGGACTACCACTGTCTGGGCGACAACGACAACCGACCAATTAAATGGATGGCAATCGAAGCCCTGAACCGCCACGAGTTCACAACTAAGTCTGATATGGTAAGAGAATGGCTGGAATCAAATACGGATTAGCGTTGAATCGTGATCTTTTAGTGGGCATTTGGAGTCCTCCTGTGGGAAATCGTCACACTGGCGCAAGCTCCTTACTCAGATATTGATCCCTTTGAGATGTCAGAATACCTGGAGAAGGGTTACAGACTCGCCCATCCTCTTAATTGTCCAAATAAACTGTGAGTCCCTTTTAAATGCACTGCTTGACCAATTTTTGATTCTTGTTTATGTTTTCAGGTTTGATGCCATGGCATTTTGTTGGTTAATAGATCCACAGGAAAGACCATCTGCGACCCAGATGGAACATTGTCTGCAAGAGCTGTACAATCAATTGACCCTATTTGTGTGATCGTATCAATTAATTGACTCTTCAAAGACTTGATTTAGAACTTTGATAAACTGAAGTCATCATCATGTGAATTAGTGCGCATGAATCATGTCGCGTTGGTGTCCAAAAACAATATAACACTATAAATAATCAAAAGTGGATATTATCAGAGCTATTTATTATGTCCATTGGATGAACTTGTATACTAGAATAAATGTTCATTGTAAATATGTATTTTAATGTTGATATCCAGAGTGATCAGAGTTTTGTACAAAAATGTATGAGTCATACAAGAAGAAAATTAAATAGAGATGATATAATAAATGAAACAATGGCGTTTTATGGTTATCCTAATTATTATTTAATTCCAATTCATACAGTTCATGGGCATTTCAGAAAACAAGCCAGAGCCTGTCAAACATGTTTAAAGTAGCTTACATTTTTAGAACAAAATGACAATATAAACTGAAATCCATTTTCATATAGAGCTGATGAGTGGTCTTTTTTTCTAACTGCACAAAAATTCATTGAATTCCCAGCTTAGATTCATAATAAGTGCGTTGAGGCGAAATATATATTTCCGAGAAAGAGTGCGTCAAAATATTTACAATAAGCAAAGCTAAAATGAACCCATCAATCGTGTCAGGGCATTTAGCTCAATATTTCTAGCTATAGCGAGTGTTTGGTGCGTCGCAGCAGATTCGTTTGAAACGGTGCAAACAAAAATTGGACAATGGAAACAAAGCAAGAGCCCCTTGAAACGGTCACCAGGACCGCCTTCGAAAGGTGCCCTTCTACAAACTACGGATCAAGCAGATAGATACCGAGTAGAGAAAGTCCAGTCTATCATACAACAACAGGCAGTCATGGCTGGTCACTGACCCGGCGCTGCTCGTGGCTGTCAGCGCCGGAGATGTCACTCTCCTTTACAAGAGTTTCGGTTTAAAAGTATTTTCAATACGTTCCTACTGATTATATTAAGTCTTTCTGGGCATGTCAACGTCAGATTGGCCAATTGAAACGATGATCTTTTGAGTTTTGCATAACAATAACAAATTAAAGAGTTTTGGGTAAAGTATTTACACTTTTCATGGTTGTAAAAGCTAATAGAAAAGTTCTGATTTTAAACAATTTTAGCGCCCATTTTCACAGAATCAAACTGAGTTTTAATTTGTAACAATTCTCTGCTGAATGAGCACACTGAGCAACAATCGCTAATGCAAATTGTGCTCGTGCTTAAAATTTTGTTTTAAATCATTATTTATCAAATGATTACCTTTAAAATCTAGTTCACAAAAATATCCTTTTCACAGCTTTACTTGGCAGTTATCATTCCTCCCTTCCCTATCCTGTTTGGTATAATATGTATTATAATGTGTGTTTACGGTGAGGTGCTTGGAGGATTTTAAAGTGTTGCTATGTGTGCGACACCTACACTTATTTTTTCGAATTTAATTGTTTGGTATGCTACGTAAAATGTGTTAACAAACTATTTAAGATGTGTTTGGCCAATGTATAAAGTCAGTATTTGGTTAAAAGTAAAGTTAAAATGAAGTTTATCCAGCAGTTTGCTAAGCAATGTCCGCTGCTCTTCCTTATCAATTATTTTAAGATATATTTCATAGCGCAAGCTGTAATTTCGCAGACATTGTTAAAATGCATAGTATTTACATTAGCTGTATTTAGAATGCAAAGGTAAAACTAATACTTGCAGGTGAAACGCGAAAAAATAGTAAATCGTTCCATCAATTTTTGTGCAGAAATTTAGGGACTAGGATTTAAATATTTTAAAATGGATTTCAGCTCATATTCATCAAAATTAGTGTTAAAAATTACAGTAAATTCACGCCAAAGATATATCTCTGAGCCAAAAAGAGTAAAATGTTTTATAACAGTTTTTAAGAATTTGCTTAGACCGAAATACATGAATCCCACATTCCTATAACTAACTGACATTAAGATTGAATACTCCCAACCACCATTATTATATCTCTTAAGTTACAGGAGAAAATTAACTCGTCCTTACAATTTACAAATCCTTATAAAAGGCTACTGTTTTTGCTATTAAAACACAATATTCAAGAGAAAACACTAACAACAAGAGGTAGAGTTGAAGAGGGATTGCTTGGGTTATGCTAAGGTTTGTGTGAAACTATTATCCTTGCTTAGATTAAGGTGAATGTAGCCGCAATGCGAATTGTGTTAAAATGGTTAAAACGATACAACCTTGTCACATACCCCTAAATTTTGACAAGAAAACATGGCACGAAGTTATTTTAGTACTTACTACGCCAATTACGTGATGACTGTAGGCTTTGAGCGGCCAGTGAAGTGTTCAAGGCGGGACAGCTGAAGGGCGATTTCAACCAGAGGGCCCAGCATTTCCTGTTTTAACCAATTCAGTTGAAGAGTATTTTTATTTCAGGCTATTAGGAACATACCTCAGCATCTAGACTGTGCTTGGAACTATCAGATTCATAACTGTCAATGTAGAGCCGAACTGTAGCTCCTGCGCTGCCTGTTCCACTCAAGCGGTAGATCACTCGTGATCCATCAGAGAAAAGAACTCGAATTCCCTGAAAATATTTAGGACTCTCTTTAAAAAAGAATTAGGAATTATTAGGAAATATAAGAACTTGATGCTGCAATCAATGTAGAATAGTTCGGCTTAAAAATTTAGAGCTTATTGTGAAGGATATCAACAGAGGCCTAAAATCTCAAGCATTCAACCATGTCCAACAGTTCCTATAGAGTGAGACAAATAAAAAAGCAAATAACTCCTTGTCCCAATAACACAGCGAACAAATAACGAATAAATAGCCCCCTTGGGGAAAGCCCAGTTTACAAAAGGACCAGCTCGTGCTACTGTCTCCGCACAGGGGTATTTTATTAGAAAACTAGATATTCGTCCCGTGATATTAATTCTCGTATGCTGGAAAGGTACAAACCAGCAAGTAACGAGTCAAAAAGCAATCGCAATCCTTTAAAATCCGAAATGTACTCGTCATTGCAATACAAAGGAAGTCAAACCTAGGCGCTTCAGCCCGCTATCGACCCCAAAACAACGCTCAGATTTTTACATTGCAAGGTGCAAGCTAAGCATACACTCAACAATGCGAGCCACTCGAGGAATGTTCCATAAAACAATGAAAAACAGACATTGTATTTTCTCGTTGCCAAGAGCATCACTTTGTAATTTTTCAATGTGCTCAAAATAGTATTTTATCATGATTTCAAAACATCTTGATACAATGAAAAATATGTTAAAACAAATTGGAGAAAATTACCAAGTTTTGTATGTGGAAACTTTCCATTTGCTTCAATAGTTACTTGCACAATTTTTGAAATTTCACTTCCTGACAGTACAAAGCAAATGGAAAATTTCCACTTCCAACTTGTGAGTCTTCTCCAAATTGTTTTAACATCATTTTCGTTCTTAACGGTCAAGACAACATTGCATAACCTCCCACGCAAATGAATGTGAATATTAACTTCAATTTAACGTTGAGATAAATATTGATGACTTTATGTGTTAGTAGCATGAAAATCCTTATCACAAAATGCTCAATTCGTCACCCTAACAAAGATGACGATAAATAATAGTTTGAACAGTACTTTCTGAACTGGTAATAAGTGGCACAGACCAACAAGTCCAAGTCTAGGTCTGACTCAATAAAAGTGAAGGTAGCAAGAAAATTTACCTGTCCCTTAGCAACGCTGTTATCAATGGGGTCAGTGTATTCAAAGTTATCTCCTTTGGCCACAGTATAAACCTTTCCAGAAGATGCAGCAGTCAGTAAAGTGCCCACGAAAGATGGCTCTATCGCTTTGGCTTCCAGCTCTGCCATCATTTTATTGCATGGATCTGATTCACACCCTTCATAGTCGTATCTAAAAATTTGTTTATTTTCAATATGTCCAATTATGCCTCCCTTTAAACTTTACCTTGTGAAGAAATTCCTTCCAAAGCGGGCCCAGTGCTGCTTTAGAAGTTGTTCAATGCCAAGGCCTGTGTGTGCCAAAACAGAGAGCCACGCGAGCACAGCCCAAACACCATCTTTCTCACGAATGTGATCTGAACCAGTGCTGTTTTAAGTGACACAATTTAAAAAAAATGCTCGAACAGATCATTCGTTCCTACCCGAAGCTTTCTTCACCACATAATGACAGCCTTCCAGCGTCCATCAGGTTGCCAAAGTACTTCCAGCCAGTGGGCACTTCAAAAAACTCTTTTCCCGTTTCCTTTGCGACTCTGTGGACATTTATTTTGTAATAAATTATCAGACACGTTCATTTATCTGCAAACCTATCAACAGCGGCTGCGGTGGGCATGCTTCTTGCGTAACCTCGAACGCCTGTCTTTTTGAAGTATGGAATGCACTCTAGATTGGCTGCCAATACTGCCAGTGAATCAGATGGAGTGACAAAGAACGCTTTTTCACCCAAGATCATGTTGCGGTCCTAGTTAGTTGAAAATGAGTTAGAAATATAAATTTGTTAACAATCTGTTAACTTACTCCGTCTCCGTCAAACGCAGCTCCCAGTTGGTGGTTTCCTTCAGCCATAGCTTTCACCAAGTCAGCAGCATAGGTCAAGTTGGGGTCTGGGTGATGACCTCCAAAATCTTCTAAAGGAGTTGTATTCACACAGCAATCATCGCCAGCCCCCAATTCTTCAACAAAAATGCGCTTCACATAAGGCCCAGTGACTGAAATTTGAAATATAAAAATTTATATGGAGTAAACAGACTACAATTTTTTTTACCTCCATGCATTGCATTTAATAGCAATTTAAACGGCTTTCCTGACGAACCGCTCAGCAATTTTTTGATTGATTCAAAATCAAATATTTCTTTCATAAGAAGAAGGTAGTCCGAAACAGAATCAATAACTTCAACTGTAAACTGTTGGCCGCCATCAATAGTGAACGTATTGGATCCAATTTTTGACAGGTCAACAGCAACCGGCGAATCGGTGATGAGGTACTCAGATATCTTAGTGGTTAAAGAGTAAATTTGATTGGTGACAGCATCAGGAGCAGGTCCTATCAAATTAATTTATATCTTAATTACATTTTCATCATACATCAATCAAAGTCAAACCTCCGTTAGAAGTGTTAAATTTGATTCCAAAGTCTGCATCAGGGCCTCCAGGGTTGTGGCTAGCAGTCAAAATTATACCCCCTGCTGTCTGGTGTTTGCGAATCAAACAAGAAGCAGCAGGGGTTGAAAGGATCCCATTTTGACCAACAAATAGCTTTCCAACCTATAAAAACAAAAGAAAAAAAGAAACATTAATAATTATTCTATGTATTTATGGTAGAAATTTGATCAAAATAATTCAAGTTATCATAATTCATAATAAATAAAAAAACTCTTGGTAAATGCAATTTACACAATAAAATTGCTAAAGCTTGATTTGAAACTAGAGGTCTGTTGTTGAGATAAATTGAAAAATATGTTACAAATCAAAAGTTTCACCATACACACACACGTCTGTCAAACAATGAATTTTTTCGTCTAAGATGAGGAAAAATTATAGTGGCACCCTATTTGCCGCACACATGTTGATGATGATTTTGACAGCATCCTTGCCGAAAAAACGGCCGTCCCCGCCGACGACTAGAGTGCTGCCGGCCAACTTGTCTCCAAGCACGTTTAAAATGCTTTGGACAAAGTTCTCGGTGTAGTTTGGCTGCTGGAAAACTTTGACTGCCTTTCTTAAGCCACTGGTCCCGGGTTTCTGCCCATCGAATGGAGTGGTCGGCACTTTTTTGGTTGTGTAGGCCATCCTGGCGAGTTCTGTTTCTGTTCGATCAACCACGGTGAGAGGAACGAGAGCGACTGCGGTCAAAGTTAGGTGACCCTAAAAACCGATCGCCAGTCCTTGCAGCCGGTTGCCGGTGCTGCCATATGACCTTCAAGGGCACTCGCAGTGCTCTTCAAGGTGAACCGTCCTCCGCCCTCATGGCCCCCCCAACTGAGAATGCGAATCCATGTGTTGGCCTCTTCCAATGCGCCAAAATCACTTTTCCGGCAGTGGAGCGCTGGAAAAGTGGCCAATTTCGCAAACTTTGTGCTACTTTCTGCCATGTGAAATTCCCGCGCCATTGACGGATCGCCATTCGCGACTGTTTTGAGCCGCTCCGTGATTGGTTACGAGGCGCGCCTAAGAACATTCTCTTTTAGCATGGCAACTCTCCCACCTCCGACAGTGTGTTGTGACTGTACTATGCAATGGGCCAGATGATGTTGGCTGCCAGCGAGTGGATATTGTGCCTTTTGATTTAGTATGAGAACCGAGAGCGCAGCAACGCTTTGGCAGAGACCACTTGGTTCCTGAAACCCTCGATCGTTCGTAACACTGAAGAAAATCACATGACGCTGACCAACTAATCTGCAGCTAGTAATCTTTTCGCCGTTTGACACTTGAAGGACATCGCATTATTCACCAGCTGTGAGACTCGCAAATCATTTAAAATAATTTTCACCAATTTCTCTTTCTACGCTGCATAATAAGGTGGTCGAGCAAATAAACAGAAATGTCGGACAGAGCTCGTCTCCCCCGCAGACCGTTAAACCGCTACCCACCAAATTTTGAAGACCAAACCACTGATTCTGGAGGAGAGTCTCAACCACTTCTGTCATCAGACGGCAGTCGTACAAGCAATAACAGCTACACGTGCGTCCACTCTTAATTTGATCTCACACTAAAATAAGAGCATTAACTTCTTCTCTTCCTCTTCTAGTTCAAGTTGTTTAGATATTCTTTACTTCTCATTTCTATATTAATTTTTCAAAACTCTACACGCTGTGGTTATTCTTAATGGCTTCCTAACTATATTGGCTTTGTACAATGCTCTCTTGCAGAATGCCTGTTTGTATGTTTCCTGACTCTGAAACAAGTGATATGGAATATGTTGCTAATTACCAGAGGACCAGAGAACTATTACGCAAAACCTACTCAAACAAGTAAAGCTATATTAATAATCTCTTTCTAAACTATTTGCTTCTCTAAAATAGTCTTGTGTTATTTAAATAATTCAAAGGCCGTTGGATCACATTAGCAATAAAAATTAATTTAACAGCCGCAGACCATTCCATTACCACACCCACAGACGTATATCGGGACAAATTGATGAATCCTCCTCAGCAACATACAATCGATTTCAGTACTACAATAAGTTGAGGAGCACAGTGACAGTGGAAGAACCAGCCCTGGTAACTATTGATTTTATTTGAAGCGAAAAGCAATTAGAAATGTGAAGGTTTAACCTTAAAATTTTAATTTGAAATGAAAAATAAAAATTTCCAATTCATTATTTATTTTAATTTGTCAGATTTTTAAAAATATAAGTACCAATTCAATAAATTTGTCAACCTTATTTCTGTTTACCAACATGAAGAAATGTCTCTAAAAAGCAATTAGCTGTTCAATGTAGTGTCTTAATTAAACGTTAAAAACTGTTACTAAGTGCTCACTAAAATAATATTTTACAATTTTTTTCTTGTTTGGTCATAACCTTGTCTTTCTTTCAATTTTTTCTATCAATGCGACAAATTTCATTTGAAGATGTAGAAGTAAAAAGCTCTCCTAAATTTTGCTTCACAGATTATACCTGATCATGTGATCCCGCCAACATTCTTTTTACCTTACTTCCCAGGCACGGAGAGGCCGACAGGCAAACAAAGCAGCATCGTCACTATGTGAGTGAAATTTTAATTTTTTACCTCTCCTTTTTAACGGCTTGCATTTAAAAATAAGAATTACGTCACTTATGGGTGTAATTTCGATACACGCGGTCAATGGAAAACTTGACGTGATTTTGTGTCCGCTGACCTTGCGGATGGGGGGTTATCTTGGGGCGGACACTTGCGAGTATATGGCCATGACTATTTTTGCACTCCTTGCTCATGATCAATGTTTTTGCGTCTTTCCAGTTTCCGTCACCGAATAATCAACACACTGACCCAATTAAAAGTAGCGTGAATCGACTGAATTGCAAAGATTACGAGAGATCGCACTTCTTATTGTGCGTTTTTTTCTCGTCGGTCACGCAGGGGGCAATTGTGAATCATGCGTTAGGGTCATGCAATTCAATTTTTGATATTTGCATGTTTAATTCATAAGTTCCTCCCTCTACTACGACTGAATTTGTATTATATTCATAATTTCATTTTAAATTATGGGAGTTTCCACTTAAATTAGTTTAATCGTTTTGCGTTTACTGGTTTTCAATCAAATAGTCTTGTCAATTAAGTGTTTCAATGATTCCTGTGTGTAATTGAAATATCAAATTATTACAAATTCAGTGTTCTATTTAAAAGATGTGACTTGAAACACGACACCGTCTAGTTTTCGCTACCCGATACTCGTTTTTTTTTCATTTCATCCTCGCACACGTGAATTGAATGTGACAAGTGCTTCACTCGGATCAAATTTTTTCCGACGAGGGGCTCAACGTATCGAATAGCGCGTCAGTCTCATTTCTGTCGCCGTCCCTTTTGACTGCACTGGCTCAGCCGGCAAACTGAGTTTGGTGCTCCGGCCCGCGTTCTCGTTCTCCCACTCCAGCGACTGTGAGAGGGTTGAATGCCCCCTCGCGAGGGACGCCGCGAATCACAGGCACAATTCTGGCAATGGGGGTGGCTGGCCCCGTAGAGATGATCCGCGTGTCTAGACGGCCGCTGCACTCACAGCCCAACCAGACGCATGCAGCCGAGATCGATCAATTTGAGGTCGTCTGCAGGGCGCACGCATCCCAGACATTTTGGCAAAATAAATCCGATTCGTTTGCCGCAGCCCTTGCACTAAGCTCGCCACCGCCAGCTCGAGTTCTCTTACCATTCAACAAAATCTTTTCTTGCTCTATTTTGATTGGGGTTTTCATTCTACTGTGGTGTCTTTCGCTAAATATATAATAATCCCCAAATTTTTAATTCTGAATTATCTTTTAAAAAGTTTAAAAATAAACTAATATAATTGTAAAGAGTTAAAAATTGTGGCATTGAAGTCATTCAAGTTAAATTTTAATTATTGCAATTTGAAGTCATGCGGTTTTTTCGTATCTTAGGAATGCATTGAGCAAATTATAATAATCTGAATTGGCTAAGGGATAAATAATGCAGTGAGTGACCATTTTTAAAGCATATATAAAGTCATGTCCTTGAACGCAGCGAGCACAGCTTCAATCATTGCGATTTTTCGGCCTGCGCTCATGCAATTTCACAACCTCACCTTGAAAGTCTTGCGAGACGCCATGAAATTATCATCAGTGTGCAAAAACGCTAATATGTGGTCAAATTTACTGTACCCCAATTAAAGAATTATTAAAAAGATTGGTCGTCTCGGCAGCAATGTAAAATTCTAACAGAAAAATTAAGAAACCTCTCAAAGTTTTGTTGACAATTTGTAATATCCGCCACAATAAAGAGAACCCAAAAAGTGTAGTGACGATCGCGTGCATAGAATCAATGTGCTTATGAATTGTCCATACAAGTGCGCATGCAATTTGCAATAGAAAAAGCAATGATTTAGTATTTGTGTCTTCTTACCTGGCCTGCCTGACTGAGCAGAGCGTCAGCCTAGGTCATGGTTTCGCGGACGACTGGAGCCTCTGCTCGGAAATTGCAAGGCTCTGGTGGGTGATTTCAGCGCCAGTGCATGCGCGTACCTTGGGCATTGGCATAATCAAAATTCTCTGCCTTTCGCGTGCAGCCAACGCTTGTACAATATAACTCTGACCTTGACTCGCGTAATTTGCAACCTGTTTAGACCTTGCAAAATTCAACTAAAGAAATTGTTTTAAAAAACATCTATCTATCGTTTAAGTCCAAACAATTCTAGACATGATCAAAATTTAACCGACACATTTTAATCTGCGAATAATTAAAAAAGTCATATCCTTCTTTTCAAATAGCTTTCCTCGGCAATCGGTCGACATCAATTTGAATTTTAAATAGAACTGCGCACTTGGGGCAGGGTCGGCGACTTACAATTCGTTTCGAGTGCTCAAGTTTTTCGCCACTTGCACGGCGGGTCATCGACCTCTGTTGCCATGACAACGAGACAGTCACCATTTACAATGCGTGCATCTCTTGTGCCGCCAATTTTTAGCCGCTTTTGCTGCGTTGCTGATAACCTTTGCACCCTGTTATGTTATAGTTAAATCAGAACATTCCAGCATAACTTAAATTCTGTTCTTGGATTTGTTTTTAGATTCGCAATATGGAACACAATCATGGGTTCATCTTTGCTCTCGATGCCATGGGGAGTGTCACAAGCTGGCCTTGGCGGAGGCCTTATTCTGATGGTTTTCATGAGCACTATTTGTCTGTACACCACTTGGCGCTTGCTCAAGATCAACCAGTTGCATGGTATTTTATGATTTTTTTAGCTGTCATGATAATGCTAATTTTTGTGCAGGAGGCGAACACACCGAGGTCCCTGACATTTCAAGAAAGCTGCTAGGTTGGCCTGCTGAAATAGCTGCTAAGGTTTTTTCACTTGTCGTGCTTTTGGGAGCCACTATTGTTTATTGGGTTCTGATGTCAAATTTCCTCTACTACTCTGTGGATTATTTTTATAGTGAGCATTCTTGTTTTCCCTAAATATTGCTTTATCTAATTGTTAATTGATATTTTTAGCAAAGTATACGAAAAATGTTGATGTCTCCAATGCATCTAGCGGTAAATACATAATTTTTAAAATACTTATTTGTTAAATTTAACTAAAATGTATAGTCCTGTGTCCAAGTGCCAATCTACCACCAGTTCACAACGAGACCGCAAGTTTCTTTGGCTTCCTACTGGCATCACAAGATGACGATTATCACAAGTGGTGGAATATGAACTCGACAGTGCCTCTTGTTTTGATTCCTTTCATTGCTCCGCTTATAAGTTGCAGGAACGCGACTTTTTTCACAAAATTTAATTCAATTGGTATATGAATTAACTTATTTTGTAGCCGCAGTGATTATTTATGCTTTCTGACAGGCACACTCTCTGTCTTTTACCTATTGGGCTTTATAGCAACGAAGGGCGCTCAGTGGGGTATAAATGCAGATATTCATACACCCACTAGTCCGTCCTTTACACCAATATTTGAGCAGTCCTTCCCTGCGCTCTCGGGTCTCCTTGCTCTCTCATTTTTCATACACAATATTGTCATAACTGTGATGAAGAACAACCGCAATCCAGAAAACAATGTAGGTTGATATCGCTTCAAATGATATGGCATTGAATTGAACATATTTTTTCAGGGCCGTGATCTGTCCATTGCTTATGGCCTTGTGACAATGACTTACATCCTCATCGGGTTTGTTTTCTATGTGACTTTCCCCTTGGCAAAAACCTGCATTGAGGACGTAAGATAAGAAATGTTTTGATGAGCTGGTGGAAAGTTTGATGATATTATTTTCAGAACATCCTGAACAACTTCCCTGCGTGGGATGTGATGGCCGTTACTGCCAGGATCTTTTTGCTCTTTCAGTTGGTCACTGTATTTCCACTAGTGGCATACATGATCAGGGTCCAAGTTTTTGCAGCTTTGAAACTCCCAGCAACTGCCTTGGAGGCCAGAGTGCCAATCCTTACTCTTAACACCGTTATTGTCTGTCTCTGCGTTTTGTTTGCAATTTTTCTACCAAAAATTGGAACAATCGCAAGGTATTTATCTACTTAACTTTCAATTCTAATTTATTATTTGAATTTTAATTTGCAGGTTCACTGGTTCAATATCTGGAATGGTCTACGTTTTCACTCTTCCCTGTCTGCTGCATATGGTGTCGTTGTTCCAAGAAAATAGGCTAACCTGTCTCCAAGTTTTGATTCATACAATTATTCCGCTTGTTGGTGCTATCAATTTACTAGCTCAGTTTTTTGTGCTGTAATTTTTTCAGGCAAGATATCTCAAATTATGTGTGATACGCGTGATATGACAAATTCCAGCAAAAAGCTGCCTTATTGCAAGATAAGCTTCAAAGACTGATCTGATATATGAGAAATTTTAAGTTATTTGAGTACCTTTTTAAGTAGTACCTTCATTGAATGTGTTACATTACTTATCTAGTAAATTAATGTTCTTTAAGATCTATGATGTGAGGCCAAAGATGTGTTAAAGATTTCAAACTGTGAGATTTTCAGGATAGTTTCAATTTACAACAAAGTTTGTACAATAATATTCTACTTGTCACTCATTCATTGAAATTCGCACATCCGCACATTTAACACTGTAAATTTATCAACTAGTCTCACTTTTTTTCTTCTGGAATAGGCTCGAATCCTTCTTCAACTATTCTCTTCTTGAACACTTCAAATTTACGTTTTCGCTCAAAGTGTTTAACCTATAAAACCGAAAATTGTCATTATGTGGTTGTACCTTAAACTAGTTCAAGGATTTCTTTACCCATTGACCAGGGCATTTTGATGCAAAAACCTGGTACAGATCTTGGCATGCTTTTTCTGGGTCTAATTGCTTGCTTGCTTCAGCTTTGTCTAAACACTTCCAGTAATCATCTCTTGATTTCCAGCATATTGATCTTTCCTCTTTGTTGAGATGAGGCATCTTGCTATAAAATAAAAGTTAATATTATTGTATGTATACAAACTGTGATGGTATGTATTTTAATTTATTTTGTGACCCAAGCTAATTATTATGATCAAATTCGAGAAAAAAGCAATATTATAACCAGGTTACGTAAGAAAATAATACCACAATAATTATAAACACATCCTTTCGATAGGGGATATTTTTGAAAATATCGAAAACGTTTAGCCCGCACCTTCTAGAAGATATATAAAAACGTCGCACTGCTGTCTGAAGCTTTTGGGTGTTAACTTTTTAGCGGTAGAAGTGACAGTTTCAAAAAATGAACTTACATATAATTATATTATTAACTGGACAAAACAGCCCAGACAGCGTGCTGCTTCTCGTTTCCAATTCCAGCTGATCACCACCAGTTTTGAATTTGCCGCGCTTGCCGCTCACCGTGGCTCGCTTGTCCGGCCAATATGGTGGTGTTCATGGAAAAATTGCGAGACTATTGTTATTTTCCATGAGCTGCTCTGACTACAGAAGACGAATGGTGACACAAGGATCAAGAAAATGAACGCGCCGGCAACCACCAGTGCCCTTCTGCGCAGCAAGCTTCGTTTCCAGCATCGTTAGGCCTCCAAGGGCTTCGCCAATCAAATGGACACGAAAAATTCTGAGCAGCTCGGGCCATGTCCCGCACCCTCGGACAGTCCGAACGCTGGGAAGGGGCAGCAGACGGACGAATGTATTGCAACACAATTTAAGAACAGACTAGGACTTAAGAGTGCAGTGAACGGGGTGGTGGTTAATGGCGTGGACGGTGCGTCACACTGCTGTCCGGACGTCCAGCCATGCTCTAGTCAAAGTGCGGACTGTGTTAATGAACCTGTCCCATGCCATAGTGAGGAGTCAAGTGGATACAGTTCAAGCCACGAGGAGAGTCGTCAAAAGTCTGTCAAAGAAGAAAGCTCAGACTCTGACATCCGCTATGTCTCCTACGGGTCGGAGCTGCAGATGCCGGACATCATGCGCCTCATACAAAAAGATCTGTCCGAGCCCTACTCCATATACACCTACCGATACTTCATACACAACTGGCCCAAGCTCTGCTTTTTGGTATTTAAATACATAATGACACTTTAAATTTTCTTGTAGAACTATTTTTCTAGCAAAACCAGTTAAAATATTTCAATAGATGATTATTGCCGTTCCTCGATTATTTAATTATTACACCCTTATTTTTAGGCAATGTGTGGAGATGAATGCGTGGGAGCGATTGTCTGCAAGTTAGATTTACATCGAAAAATTTTGAAGAGGGGTTACATCGCTATGCTAGCAGTGGATGAAAAACACCGAAAAAAGCGGATAGGTAAGAAACAATAAATTAACTTGTAGTACTTAAAAGGAATTTTATCTAGATAAATTTGTTAGTGGCAGTCATGGGCTCTACTGAAATCAGTAAATAATATTATAAACCATAAATTTTAATTTGTGTCAATTTTTGATCTAGCAAATATTTAGGATCCTGACCAATCTTTTTAGTGTTAAAAAGTTTATATTTATCCCACGGCTAAATTGATTAAACAAGTTTTACTTGGAATCTCCTTAAAAATAAAAATCACCGCAGAAATTTCTAGAAGTGCTTCTTTTACAGGTTCCAACTTGGTTCTAAAGGCAATCAGAGCTATGATTGCAGATGACGCCGATGAGGTAAATTTACACCATCACCAGCATATTATTCTCCAGCATTTATTCTGATATAAACCTTTTTAACATGCAGGTTGTTCTGGAAACCGAGATAACAAACAAGCCCGCTCTGCGACTGTACGAAAACCTTGGGTTCGTCCGAGACAAGCGCTTGTTTCGCTATTATCTGAACGGAGTCGATGCTCTGCGACTTAAACTGTGGCTACGATAAACCAATGAACTCTTCTGAAATTAGCATTACCATGTCTTAACTACAGATCAGATTGTTACTCGTACGAGTGGTTCGAATTTGCGTTGGCCGTGTTGTATGAAATGGCTGAATGAATTCTGTCAATTGTTGATGCTGGTTCTGCTGTTGAATGTTAATATCAGCTCATCAGTTTGGTTTTGTCTGCTAATAATTTCTGTCATCATTAAATTTTCATCGCATTAAACTAACATGCTTCTTTGAAAGTGACAAAATGCCTTTTTGTATAGGACCAGGAGACAAAGATTAAGTGTTAAAATTACAAATTGTTAAAAAATATGACTACCTGGAAACCATGCCCTCTTTGTTTTAGTTCTGCTATATCTGTTAAACTTGTGCAACCGTGAATAGAATAATAAAATTTCATTTCTTTAAATACAATGACTTACGGGTTGAAAATTGCATTCGCCCCCACCCTCCATAGTAACACACACGATTGAAACATGAAATTAATTTAATCAAAAGATATTCATTGAACAATATCTTGCTTGTACACAAATTCTGATTTATACGCGTCACCATTGTCGCAGCTTTCTTTGCAAGTAAAAATCGCTATGGTGCCCCAATCAATACTTTTGCCAATTTGATCCAGAGCTAGGTGATTCAACATTTGAGGTAGAATCTGAAAACAAATCAGTTAGCTTTATATCAGAGAAGAGATAACAATATTGTATTACCTGGAATTCAAAGGTTCTCTCTCCTCCACAATATTCACATGGCGGGATAGCATTTGGTTGATGTTCTTGTGACACCCACAGTGGTTCTCCATCTTTTTCGTATCTCAAAACTTGAGCAGCGGTTGCAGCAATCCTTTTTTTGAACTTCTTGAAGACAACATCTTCCTTGTCCTCATTCATAGCATCAAAATCTGGATCTGCTGATGAGTCCCCTATAATGTTTTTTAACATGAATTCTAATTCCATAACAGTAGCAGAATAATATGAGAAGAGCGCAGGAGCCTTGAGAGCATTTATAATAAAATATAATTGCATACCATGCATGGTTCCAGCTTTGCCTTCCTTAATTAAATTTTCATATTCCTTCATTTTTTCCTCCTCAGACTTTTCCCTTTTTCCTTCTCTTGCTTCATCCGTCAATTCCTCTGCTTCAATTTCTATTTCACACTCTGGGAGCAACAGTGGGCACTTTCTTTGAGGGTCAGCTGGAAAAAATGAAGCAGTTCAGAGATACAAATCGCACTCTCTTCAACAGAGAAAATTACCTTTGCCAGATTTACATTCCAAATTGTGTCCTGCTTTCCAGTCAGCAACCTGGTGCTCACGGCAGCAGTAGTTCACTGATTGGCATTTGCCGCAGTGTGATGTGCCCTTTAAATTGCAGACTCGGCATGTTTTAGTGAAATCGGTCACTTTACATTTTGGCGAAAAACTTTTCGATTCGACTGGTGGGCTGGATGAAAAATATTCGTTTTCTCTCTTAAGCTGGCATCGAAGAACTACTAAGTTGTCAGACCGATTCGGCTCGCAGCAGTCTTCGTTTCGGCAGACGAATAAAAATAGAGTCCGGTGGAAACATTCGTCTGTGCTCATGATGGGTGCATAAATTTGGCAAAGAAAAATGCACGGATTTTTGCATGTTTTGCAAAGGACCCGGTCTGCTGCTGGTACATGTGAAAAGTTCAGCCAGGCTGGCTTTCCACCAATCTTGCTTGGGAAGAAATGACTTTCCAGTTTCCACGGGTCGCATTTTTCTGCAAATCCCAAGTCCACCGACCCAGCGTTGTCCAAATCCAAAAACTCGTCGTCCATCTCCATTGTGAATGTTTACAAACTTCTTATTTAACCGCAGAGTGAGAAAATCGCAATAATTTAGCAAAACCACTGCTTTCAATTGGTAAAATTGCAACTTTTCGAAACAGTCGAAACACCACAGCCAACTAAACACGTGTGGCCGTGTGTGCCTAAAGCGTTTCTATAAATTTAAAATAAACATAACCAACAAAACATTGATGACACCCAGCTGGCAACTGGCAACCTCGCTTTAGTTGCGGAGCTTGAAGCCACGCCCACACACAGAGTAGAGAAAATAAAAATGCGCGATATTATTATAGTTCTGTAAAGACAATAATTTAAATTTGACCGTTACTCGTAATATAATATTAACATTTGTACGGCTTTTATATTTCAGTCATGATAGCAATAAACAATTATTATTTAAATCATAATTTTGTAACTTATCCATGAAATAGGGTGTCACTCTAGTAAAGCCTAGTAAAGCCGAAACAAGTGTTGGAGAAATAAAAAATATTGACACTCTCCGCAACTAGAAAATACAATGTTATTATTTGTTATAAAATAATTTGCAATCAAAATTATCTTTGCGGATGCAGAGGAGTAGGGATCAGATTGAAACTGTTATAAGATATTTCTGTTAATTCAGTCCCAATATTATGTCATATTTATTCATCTTAATTCATATATATATTTAATGAAAAGAGGTTCATGTAATCCAAAATCCAATAATACATCATGCTGATGCAAAATTTTTCATGCTAGGCATAATTTTTCCAAATGGCATCAGAATAGAAAAACTGGTTTTCTCTAAACAGTACCACATGCATAAAGCAAGAACTGAACAGCATAATAACAATCATGTTGCTGCAGCTGATGAAATACTGACTGATATAGCTGTCTTCATAGCACACATAAAATTGACTTTAACAAAACTATTTCCGCCAAAATCTATTGAAATTTTGAAAGTGAAAAAACAGTTTTTGTTCTTGATAAGGTGAATAGAATTATTGATTCTTACAAAATTTGCAAGGTATCTGAAAACAAAAAGCAACACCTACAGCTTTAAATTTTAGACTGATGCTGTATTGACCCATTTCAGCTTTGTGATGGGGGCAACATCAGGGTGAGAGAAAATACAACCAAAGCTTTTGCAGCTAGCTCCAAACCGGCATGGCTATAATATACATAAAAATTAGGTTTCTCCTTTTTCTTTATTTGTTGAGCTCACCTTGGGATGGAAAAATCTGCAATTCATATTGGTACATCCAGGGTAGAAGCGACAAATCGTAGGGCCGACAGGCTTTACCGGAGCTGCAGGTCGAACCACTGGAGCTGTAATTATGTTTTGTTAGAAAACCTAAAACAATCCAAAAGTAGACATACCTGGCACAAACTTAGGAATGGCAACAACAGCAGTGAAGGTTCTTGGACTGGCGTGAGTGAACGGACAATCTTTTCGAGTGCAAGCAGCATCAAATTTGCAGTTAGGGTGTATATATAAGCAGCGGTCACCAAAGTTGCAATTAGGGAAGTTGCTGGATAGGTGAATTCATAGATAAAATATTTCATTCATTATATTAAGGATACTTACTTGCAAGTAGTCGAGGGGTGGTGAAAACCACAGCTGTCACCTTGTCGGCACGCCGGCCAAAATTTGCACCTCTCCATGGTCTTTTTGACAGGCTCAGTGGCCACTGGTTCCTCTGAAATATTTTTAATTTTAACTCACTCTCTTCGATTTCAGTTCAAATTGATAGTTACTGTGGCATTTCTCCTATTTTACAGAGAAGTTAAACTACAAAAATATAACTCTGCAAGGTTTAACAACAAGAATTGGTGTAATGTTTAATAAGGGCATACTTCAGAGGGGTTCAAAGATACTCAGATGTCAAATTAATTAGTTTTTCAAGCCTTAGGAAACAACATCAACTAAAATAAAATACATTGGCTCTACACTGTGTGGTTAATTAATTCTGCGCGGTTAGCTAATAGTGAATATGCTACGAGGAAAAATTAAATAGCATACGTTCTCGTAATAGACAGCAGCTGTTTCGGCCTTGCAGGCCTCATCAGCAGTTCTTTACCTCAAAAGCTAAATTCATAACTTTGCTGCAGAAAATTCTTACTGTACTGCTGATGAGGCATGCAGGGCCAAAACAACAACTAACTACTGTACAAGAATGTGTTATTTAATTTCCTGTTCCTCCTAGAACTTTCTCTAATAGCTAATCGTCCAGAGTTAATTTTAAGAGCCATTCAGTTTTTTTCATATTTTAAGATTTAGCCAGTGTGCGTATTTCTTCATTTTTTCTTTCAATCAATTAAAATAGTGTATCAGAACACACCTCATTCAATCCTTTTTCAGCGCTCTCAGAATTCCTTACATAATTTAAATTCTACTTAAAAAGGTACAGTGAAAGATTTTTACCTGGTTCAGGTGTGAAAACGATGCGTTTACGCTTTGGCTTGCTGGGTGCATTCTCATCAGCCAGCTGCCCTTCGTCAATGAACTCCATCTCAACGCCCTCTTCCTGCAGCATCTCAATGTCTTCGGCAGTAGCCCTCAGATATTTGTTGGAGTACTCCTCATATCCATCCAGCGTAATTAAAAACTGGGTAGGATTTCGGTTCACATCAGGTTTTATGATAGGACTTGGCTTGTAAGTTACCGATGGTTGATTCTTGCTGGTTGTGAGCTCAGGCACGTACGCTGAGACAAAGAAAAATTAGGCGAACGGTTTTTCGCAGAATATTAATTCGTACCATCCCCTTCATTCATCTCATCATCGTCTTCTTCAAGATCATACTTCTTCTCTGCTGCCAAGTTGCGCAACGTAACTTGGATCTTTTCTCTAGGACCAAGTCTATTCTTCAGGTTCTTGGTGAAAAGCTGGTAGTTAAAAATAAGAATATTATTTGTCATGGAGTTAGTTTTAAATCATATTTATGCTAGAAGATGTAAAATTGAAGAAGCTAGAAAATTACAATTTTAACTATTCAAACGGGAATTTAAGGAATGATGCCTGGACTGACAGTACAATGTAAAAATGATAAATGGAAATTTTATATTTTCTTTTTAAAAAAAATTGTGTTGAGATACCGATCATAGAATTAAAGAGGATTGATACTGCAAAATTTGCTACAAATGCATAAAATAATCCCCAAGGAATTCATCAAATGTGATTAAAAAATTAGATGCCAGAAATCGTACCCTGCCGCTGCTGGGGCAAAATGGTGTTAATTGTAAGCTAGCTAACGCAAAAATTTTGCACCTGATTCTTAAGTGATGTCTGATCTCTAAATTTAAGTTTCATCGTATTCAAGATGGAAAATTTTAAACTTTTAGCAAATGTTCCAACTACTGTAAAATACACAATTCCAGCGAAAGGAAATATATTCCTAACCTGATTTAATTATGATTTAACCAAAAAATTTTCCTTTTTATTGATAAAGGATAAAAGTTTGTTAATTTGATTCTTTTTATAACCTCTGCTCAGAATTTCCCGTGGGCTATGGGCCGAGCGGATAACATGAAACAAGTGGCCCAAGTGGCCGCAGAGCAGCTATCTTTTTTCGCCTTCCTGAATTCAAACGCCAGACATTTATTTGTCCCTATACCCACTGGAAAGGTGCGTAAACCAGCAAGTGTGGTGAGTCGGCGCCGGTGCGCCTCCCAGCCCTTTGGGCTATTTGAGCATTTTGAGTCACTAAACTAACCACCTTTTGCCATCTCCGACATTGGGCAGCCACTATTAGATCCTCAAACTGCTTAAATATCTCCCACTGCTTTGACACTCCTGAGAATGCACTAACAATGCGAGCCAGCAGGCTGATTCCTTTTCTGAAATATGTTGAAATAATTGCCTATTTTTAATTTTGAGAAAGGCATGCACAGACTAAAACATCAAGGGGTAACTAAATTTTTAGATTATCATCAGCAATACCTTTGGTCTCGAGTCAGCTTCTTCTTCCTCTTCAACACTTTTTTGTCTAGCAGTAGTGATTGATTTTTGCGCCTCATTGATAGCCTTAAGCAGAAGAAATTTGGAAGGGCGCGCTTCCGGAGGCAAGGTTGTTCTTGGTTTGATCCTAACAACACTGGCGACACTTTTTGGCTTCACTTCCTCCTCTTCTTCGGCTTTGCGCTTCAGCACAGCGCCAATTCTTGACATTACCGACACTCTCGGTGGAGGACTTGGGCTTTTGCGTTTTTTCGCAATCACTTGTGATCGAATAACAGCTTGCACAGGTGGAGATTCATTTCTAGACCTGTTAGCCACGGACCTCCGTGCCCTGAGCTCTGCAGTCGTGATTGCCGGATTGTTGCGGTATGACGGCCTGGACCTTGACGATTCACTCTAAAAAATGATGGGATAAATTAAAATGAATATCACTTTGGCGTTCATCTTACATCATGATCGCTGCTCATCTTCTCAACGCGACTAACTTTGCTTCCATTTGGCTGCTCTTCAGCTAGCAGTTCTTCTTCTTCAATTAAGTCAGTTTTGATGTTGATAAAATCGTCATCCTCGTCCTCATCAACGTCACTTGTCTGGAAATTGTGAAAGTTTAAAACATAGAAACTTGCAGCCATTTAATTATCTCACCATCATGACTGGTTCTCTAGGTTTAGCAGTGGCAGCTTCCATCTTTCTCTCAGAGACTGATTCAGATCTAACAACAACTACCGAACTTTGAAGTCCTGATGTGCTAGGAAACGATTCCAATGGAATTGTTGGTTCCTCTTTGACAGTCTTCTTCAGTTTGACAACTGATTTAACTTTACCCTTAGATTTTGAATCTGGACTGACTTCAGAAGGAGTCTTCCCAGTCGCTTTGACTACCTTTAATTTCTTCGGAGTGTCATTTAAATCCTTGGCAACCTTCAGTTTCTTCTTCTTGTCCTTGCTGTCACCATCCTTAACTTTCTTTTTCAGAGAGTCAGCAGTGACAGATTTTGATTTCTTGTTCACAGTGGCTGCCACTTTGTATTCATTGTCAGTAACAGTGACTGTGATCTGCTCCAGTTTCTTCAAAACCTTCTGTAACCAACTAGTGAATTTATTCGTGTCTTCTTCCAGGAAGGGTTGCAAATCTTTGGCCATCTGAGTCTCTTCTTTTTTGTTGGCCGCCATCACCATTATGTAGTCGATCAATTCATCGTCGACTGTTTTCCCAAGCTCCATCAGCCGAACTTTGATGGCCGAGCGTATTTTTTTGCCCACCTCAGAACATACCAATTCCATGGTGAAGCAATAAATTAAAATGCAGCGTACACAGCAATGTTCAAGTGTCAAGCTGCCTCACACAAACATCAACAAACTAACGCCAATTCCCCAAATTCATGAACTAAACCGTGAGCCGTCGACCAAGAAACTGCTTCTGCTTGAGAGTGATACCATAAACAGCTGACCTTAATGATGGCCGCCGGTAGGCCTCACTGCTAGTTAGAGACCTGAGGGGGCGTGATATTCAGTTGTCACAAAAAGCGAGTGATTTTTTGTTTAATGTTCTCAATTTGAGCACAGTTTGCTTATTTTAAACATAACAAGATTAATTTTTGTCTTAGTAGTTTTGATACCAATGTTAATGATAGTGAATTATAATGACTTGATAAAAGTGAAATTTCCTTTAAATTTCCCGCTAGTAAATTAAACGGACGCAGCAGGGAAGCAGCCTTTGCTATTGGTGAAGTTATAAAACAGTCCTCCAATCACAACATTGATCTCAGTTGTAAACATCAGATATTTACTACGTTCAGCACACCACCACTCTCACTGTCTCTACACTTCCCGCGAGCGCGAAGCTCGAGTCGAGATCATCATCATCATACGCTTGGCCCAGGTGTGTTGCCAGTCGTCGTTGGTATCTGTCCACTTGGAGAGAAGAATTTGTTTTTTTTCTGCATAAATCCAGGACTTGTAGAAGGTGAGATTAGCAGATTAATATCTTGATTTTCAGATTTGCAACTTATTTTGGGGATAAATGTGCTGCATAAATAATTATTGTGCGATCCTTGAACCACTATTTGGCCGCCAAGATAATGGCGTCTCTTAGGGTTGAATAAAAATGGAATAAATGTATGATGTTTGTGCTTGAGCTAAATTTTATATCAAAAGGTGGATATTTTTTATGGGTTTTAAAAAGAAAACCCTATGATTTCTTAGGCCACGATGAATTAATGGGTTCATATTTAATGGCTGGATAATAAATTTAAAATGCTACACGGTACTGCCGCCATAGCAAACGCGCTCGGATGGTATGTATTAAAAAAATCATATTTTTTACCGATTGGAGCAAAGAATCTTGTTAGATTTAAGTCAGAAATATATTTTTGAGTGTTTTGTGCCTTAATTCCATGGAAAATACAATTAGAACCTGTCCTAAATGTGGTTTTCAGGTTTGAAAGTTAAAACCAAAATACACCCACCCTCAGTTTAGGCGGGAAGAATCATATGATCATTACGTAAGCAGTTCTGACAAGGATTGCAACATATAAGCTATTAGAAGAAATGACCAAAATTATTGTTATGATGAAACTGTATTTTTTATCGTTTTTAGAGTACGAAAGTGTCAAATAGTTGACACTTTGAAAGTGTAAAAGGTTAATCGATTAAACTGTTAAATATTTTTTACCCTAGGTGAAAAGCAATGAAATTTCCTGTATTTAAATTGCCCCAGATGAGTCAAGAGAAATAAAGTCATTTCACTAGCATAAAGCACACATCCCAATTAGGGGCTTGAACTTTATCATCGATAGCTTTTCTACTTCAACAAAAATAATTACTATTGCATTTACTAGATAAAAATTATATGATCTTTTTAGATGGATTCGGTGCTTCACACTCCTGGTGGCATCAACAACGACTCTGACGCTGACGAACCAGTGTACAACATGAGACGTTTTACCAGACGAGCTCTGATGGAGGTCCCCTCCAGTACTCCGTCGCCGGTGACTCCAGAATTAAATACGTCCAGCTTCCCGACACCGTCACCATCCCCGGACGAGCTCCTTATTCAACTCAGAGGACGCAGGAAACTTCCAGTAACTTGGAGTCCCGACGTAAAACGCTCGCCTATTAAGCTGATACCGGGAAGTCCAAACCAAAGCGGCATTGTCCTGCGCAGCACCCCAAGGAAGCGACTCTTACTCAATGATGAACGGACTCCAGAAAAGTCGCCAAGGAAAGTGAGCCGCATAGCAGGAAGCTTCGAGCTTTTATCTGTCACCTCCCAGGTTAGAGTTATGCATGAGTTCAGGATTGGTTTTTTCTTACCACCCGGTTTTTACCGTTTTTTTCACCCTACTTTGCCCAATTGTGTGCGCAAGAAATTGCACGAAATGAATTTATTATAATTTTGGCAGAAATATTAGAAATCTTGATAGAATGGCTTAACTAACAAATTATTTTAACGTTTTGACCTGACTATTTCAAATTTTACTGCTTTAAATCAAGTTTTCTCAATAAGCCACTTCATGGCTAATTAAAATAGCATGATATTTAAGAAACTAAGAGTTTTTGTATTTATTAATCTTAAGTTCCAGAGGCATATTATTTTAACAGACAAGGGAGAGAGTTAATATTTTTGTTTTCATTAAATTTACTATCTCAGTCATCTGAATTAACACTAGTTGCATTTTGTTTTTGTGCAATAGCAACATTCAGTCTTCTGAGATGAAAGGTTATCATGCAACCGAAGAATCACCAAAATATTCTCAAAAAATCGCTTTTTAGGTAGAAAAATTGGTACAAAAACGGCTCTTACCAGAGCACTGCTTTCTACATAAATAATTTTTTCGACCCTGGATGGGACTTTTCTTTCTGAGCTTGTTCCTTCTTTGAGGTTTCAATTTTTGCTTGAGAGGTATGGGATTTAAAAAAAATTGTTTGGAGTTAAATGAATTTTATGCTGTTAGTTTCTGTATCTGAGGTTCCAAACTCATTTGCAGACACCGTCACCTTCCAAGAGAAAAAGTGTGGAGAGGTTGGGAACGCGAAATTTGCCTCAGGTGCCTCTTTCCTTGCTGCTGAAGGGACAGTCCAAGCAGCAACTGATAAATCTGCTGCTGGGAGTGACTCAAAGCCAACCTGATGTGGAACAAATGGTCCGCGACAATCTTTCATTTCCCGACTTAGAACTGATGGAGGAGCAGCTGAGAACTTTGAATGGGAATATTTCTAAGGCCTTTCCTATGTCGAGCGAAATTGAGAGGTACGACGCTTCTGGTTTCGCGCGAGTCTGTACTCACCTTAACATGTTCAAGGTAAATATTGTTTTTCTTAAAGCCAGTGCATCGTAAGTGAACCGGTTTGATTTACAGAAAGCTGTTATCGACTATGGCAATGAGCTTGTTGATAGCAAGAATTACGGAGCGGTGATTGAATATGCTGAAATGGCTTGGAAATACGTGTCACTAACCCCAACCTGGCAGAGTGTTGCTCACAACACCATCAAAAAATGCTGTTTCAAAAACCTGGCCTCAAAATGCATGAAGGCTATCAAATATGGAAACTTCACGCAGGATGAATACCAAAGAATTGAAGAAAGGTATTGTCACACCGCATTTTGTGTGATGTCTGATCTAATAGGGTGCGTTTTAGCTTCAAGAAAATGGTGTCTGATAGCGACGAAATTCGGAGCTGCTTGAAGAAAATCGCTGGGATGCGCCTCAAGCCGTCGTCGTCACCAACTCAAACGCGATGAGTTTTAATCTTTCTACTAATTTTACAACATTGGCGGTCCGTGTCATTTCAAAGGATGAATTACAAATAGGGGATTTTCCTCCTTCCTTCCAAAAAATTTCCTTAGCAGGGAGAAATAGTACAGTCGTACCTTTCCCCACCACAGCAATGTACAGCATACAATTTGAAATGCCATCTAAAATAAATTTAAACTTCCTCAAATCATACAACACAAGAAGTTATTATCTAAAGCAATAAATGGAGTGCAAATACTTATTGGTAACTTTTAACAGGAAAACTTTTTACATGCCAATTTTTTCGCGATAATTTTTTTAAACTACTAGTTATTCAGAAATTAGGTATTAGAATAGCACAGTCATCTCAGCATTCTAATATCAAATGATTATTTTAATATTCCATTTTGTTTTAAAAAATTTGAAAACACCTATAAAAAATATAAATTTTTGAAAACAAAGCCACCTTTTATATTACTATACTACTATAAGATCAGCTTTAATCCTCCACTCCCAATCAGCTAAATTATTGTCTGTCACAACGCGCAGAATAAATTATAAAAAATTAAACAGACTGTGAAGTGAAAGGGAGACAAGGCACTCTGAAGCTTCAAGGGAGGAAAGGGAACATAATATGAAGGAGAGAAAAGTGAGCAAAAACATATCAGATATGTGTATGAATCAGTTCATCGATATCATGACAGTTTAAGGAAGTGTCCTTTTTGAGTAGTCGTGTTCCCAGAATATTTTCACTCAAAATTTAATCAACTGCTGAAACAAATTGGTTCCTGTGTGTGTGTGAGGGCTCAAAAAATATCTAAATGCTTTCACTTTTCTCCTTGCTTGTGGAATTAGCAACAATTCAATTGAGGAACTGCCCATGATATACAAAGTCTGAAACCCCAAATTGCTTTGTGGTGGTGGGAATTTGCATGCTTGGTATACATAGTAGCACAGTGTTGATAACTTGATTTAAAATGCATAATTTTATGCAAACCTTAGTCAACAACCAAGTGAGACTATAATCAATCTGCTAAATTCTCTGGAGTGTATCTTCCTTTCACTTCGAAAGGATAATAATTTGATAATGTAAAAAAAATCATCAATCAATATTACATTGTGAATTGAGCTAAATTTAAGCATCCAGTGAGAATCGCGCCATGGTATACAGTTGTCAAATCGAAGCAGACAACAATATTCAAATGTTGAAATCTTTTAACATAACATGCTGAACGCATCATAGATTAATATATAACGTTGATAATGTTAAAAGATGATTTTGTTAGTCTGTATTTTATTTTCTTAGATAATTGATATGATTTCCTGGTTTCTATGCACGCTTGATATTTTTGCTGGAATGAAAATTGAAATAAATTGTAAGTGTGATCTTATCCTACATTTTATTATTTTAAGTTACACTCAATTTAGTCGGCTTATTTGCCAGATATCAAAAGTTTATTCTTAATTTTATCATTAATCTACTTATTATAAATTTAAATGGCAGTGGTCAAATTTGTAGCTGATTTTCAAGAACTCAGTTACTTAAAACAGACTGGGCCCACTTCAAATCCAAACGCTTGATTCGCCTCCCCATAATCCACGGGATAGAAGTCGATGATTGGCAAGTGGGCCAACTTTTTGGTCCGTATTTCAAACACAGTTTTGCTCTTCGATTTCCGAGACTGCGTTAAAGATTTTGAATTAAAGCTTTTGAAATTAAATTCGTCAACTAACCTTGCAGCCATCTGTTAAAACGGCGGGCTGAAGCGCGTCACTGCTGAATTCTTGCTCGTTGTGTCCCATCAATTTGATCGCGTTTTCATAGTTGAATGACTTTTGCGAGAACCACGCGGCGGAGTTGATGCACGTGTAGGTGAAGTTTTGATATACGTCCTGGCTCAACATCCGCAAGAACTTCATTTGTACAATGCCGATTGTTTCGTATGTTATCTGAAAAGGATTGGGTATTGAATGATGCTGGGTGTTTGCGTGCTCAAACCTTAAAGCCGCCCCTCAGGTTGCTGTACCAGTCAGTTGCTTCCTTCCTCCAGGGGATGTTTGGCATTTTCGATGAATGCGTGTCCGGGAAAACGCACGTTTCTCCGCCGCTTGTCAGGTTGCAAAACACGTAAATCGCGTCAAATGACATTCCCAGATTCGGGTCAATCCAGTACCATCCTGTCAGATAATTTATTAGATTGGAGGAGTTAGAATAAAAATAATTTTCTCGGTCATTAAAATATTGGCGTGATTAAGGTTTTCAATCAAATTGAAAACTATCGGGCGATAAAATGAAAATTTTTTGCTACCTGAGAAAATTTATACATTTTCCACCTCACTGTAGTTCAGTGAGAGTTCAAGTTAAAAAATTTCGCTCCCTAAATATATTTTTTTTTGCTCTTTTTATCCCTGTCCTCGGACCGAGAAGGGCGCGCACTGCACTAGCACAAATGCTGAAACCCGGGTCCCAATAAGACCGCGAACGGATAACATGGGCGCACCAGGCCGCACAGGGACCCAGCCTTCTCAAGGGCCACTTGCCTCCGCACCGAGGACTTTTTTTAAACGCTAGGCATTCGATTCGTCCCGTGAAGCCAAATCACGCATGCTGGAAAGGTGCAAACCAGCAAGTAGCGAGTCGGCGCCGGTGCGCCTCCCAGCCCGTTGAGCAATTTGAGCATTTCGAGTCACTAAACTAACCACTTTTTGCCATCTCTGTCATTAGGTAGCCAGTATTAGATCTCCGAACTGCTCAAATACCTCCCATTGCTTTGACACTCTTGAGAATGCCTTAACAATGCGAGCCAACGGGCTGGTTAATAATTTGATGAATAACATTAATAGAGTACTAAATCACCGTCTTTAAACTGCGGATGACCAAAGTACAGGTCCCGGCAAGTGCGAGCTGGATTTTCTTTAGTGCCGTGAGGTCTCCTCACTCGTTCGAGCTCCTTGCGCATTCCGTAAATTGCATTGTACATGTCTAGCATGCACCCGTCCTGGTCGTCCTCTCCTTTCTTTTTGTTCACGTTGTCCCCTGTTCCAGCCACATCATCGTCACTTGGAGAAGAGAATTGAATTATTTGAACAAAGGCCACTTTTTTAAACGTACTCAAAAATGTTGCGTTTTGCCCTGCTCAAACTCTCGACCTGGTGGAAGAGTAACTCTGGGGGCAGCATCGGTTGTTCGCCTGGAATGCCAGGGGGCCCGGGCGGACCAGGTGGACCTGTCTCACCCTACGAAAAATTGTAATTATGGATTTGTTTGCGGGACATCTAATCCAGGTCGATATACCTTTATGCCAGTGGGTCCGTCCGATCCTTTTGGGCCTGGTGGCCCTTCCATTCCCGGGAGTCCTTGTGGTCCGTCACTGCCTTTCATGCCGATGGGGCCGGCAGGTCCCTAGGCAAAATGTTGTTATTGATACGCTGTAGAGCAATTCCACACTCGCTCACGATTTCTCCTTTGTCGCCCAACGGTCCTTGTGGTCCTCTGTCGCCTTTCTCTCCCTTTTCTCCCTGATCACCCTTTGGTCCCTGGAGCCCCATTTCACCGCGGTGACCTTTAATACCTCTCTTGCCTCTGTCACCCTTGGGTCCTCTAGGGCCCACCTCTCCGTTTTTGCCCGGTTGGCCGGTTTCCCCTTAGAACACACATTCATTTCACTAATAGTAAATACATTTTCAAACCTACCTGGCTTCCCTGGCGGTCCAACATCACCTGCTGGACCCGGTGACCCTCTTGATCCCGGTGGACCTATAATTTTAAATAAAAACCAAGTTAATAAGTTTCATAAAATGATCCAAAAATGTTCTTTAAATTGCGTATTCAAAAGTATGCAACTCGCACGTCTCAAGTGCAGAGCAAATTGCATACACAATATATCCTATATTCTTATAGAAAAATATCACCGCATTGCTAGTCAAAGATAAGTTCCACTTTAATTGGCTTTTACAATTACCTTCAGGTCCTTGCGATCCTGGAGATCCAGCAATCCCAATCAAACCTGGCGCACCTTGTGGCCCTTGATCTCCCTTCTCACCAGGCAGTCTGAATCAACCAATTATATTGAACATGAAAGCAACCTCGAGTGGTCGCATTTTTCAAATATTTATTCAAGTAATTCAAGCTTTTTGTAGTTATGTCCTACCCTGTGTTTCCTTGTTGACCTGGTGGACCTTCAGGTCCAGACTTCCCTAGAAACAATATGTTTTAATTCCACACTTAAAAACATCTGGAGACACATAAATTTAATTATCTTATCTCAATTCTGACCTGGTGGACCGGGACTTCCACTTTTTCCCTGTGGCCCTGGCTCTCCCTGTAAACCTTGTTCGCCCTCGCGGCCGTCAGCTCCGTCTTTACCCCGCTCACCCTTCGAACCAGGTGGTCCAGGCTCCCCTTGTTTGAAAAAAAAAATCGATAAATTTATGTATAACCTTTCATCAATTGTCTGCCAACCTGCTGGGCCAGGAAATCCAACGGCACCCACATTACCCTTTGGTCCCTCTGGACCAGGTATTCCGCGTGTACCAGGTGAGCCAGGCAATCCTTGCTTTCCTTCTTCACCTTTTGGACCGATTGGACCTCTTTCACCCTATAAAAGAAGAAGCTATGCATTTTTGTCAAAGTTTGCAAAATAATCAATTAACATGTTTTCCATCGATGCCGGGTGGACCTGGAGGACCCGCATTTCCTGGTTCTCCCTTTGCTCCTAACAATTAAATAACTGCTTAATATGGCATTCCAAATCTAACATTCTTATTACCCTGCAACCCTTCTGCTCCTGGAGGTCCAACAATTCCTTCCACACCTTTGGTTCCTCGACCACCACGCTCCCCAGGTGGGCCAGGCTTTCCAAGTGGTCCTGTATGTTTAAAGTCAATATTTATCCTATTATTTAAAGCACACTACCTTTTGGTCCAGGGTCCCCAAAATCCCCTTTTACTCCTGGCGGCCCAGGCAACCCCTGTGGCCCTGCTGGTCCTGGAGGTCCTGCTACCCCAAGTGGTCCGTCCTCTCCCTTTGGCCCTTGTCTTAAAATATTTGATTGATTTAGCTGTTTTGGTATTATTTCAAAAATGGTCTACCTTCCGATTTCTCCAGGTGGTCCTCTCTCACCCTGAAGTCCCATTGGACCAGGTTCTCCTCGTAACCCTTGAGAACCGTGCGATCCAGGAGGTCCCTTTATACGTATTATTTTGAATTTTTTTTTCTCTTAATAAATTTTAAATCTCATACTTGCTCTCCTCGAGATCCTTTGAAACCTTTCTCGCCAGGTGGACCAACGTCTCCCTTATCGCCGTCTTCTCCTGGCGGGCCGATCGGTCCAGGTGGCCCAGGCAACCCTCTTTGTCCTGTCAATCCGTCTCTTCCCACAGATCCTGGTAGTCCAGATTCGCCCTTTGTTCATTGTTTTGTCGATAAATTCTCTCATTTTGAGTATTCTAATAACAAATTACCCTATCCCCCTTCATTCCAGGTTCTCCTGGAGGACCAAGTGGTCCTTGCCTTCCCTCAGGTCCAGGTGGGCCTTCTTTCCCGTTCTCTCCTTGTTGTCCTTTATCACCCGGCGATCCCATTGGACCAAACGGACCCATTTCGCCTTTGAGACCCGGCATTCCCTAATATGATTAGCCACAGTTGATTTAATATGTTGCAAAAAAATAATAATACGCACGGGAAGTCCAGGAAGTCCTCTTTCACCAGGAAAACCAGGAAGTCCTGAAGTAAAAGTTGAATGTTAAAGTTGCATCCCAAATATGCGCTTTTTTCGTAACATCACCTGTGCTTCCAGTTGGGCCTGGTTTACCAACGGGTCCTGCACTCCCTGGTGGACCCTCTTTGCCGGCTTCACCAGAAGCGCCAGGCTCACCTGCAAAATTATTCAAAATATTATTAAATTTTTAAAATTCATTTAATATTCATTTCATTTAGTATAATTCTAGCTTCATTATATTCAAATAATGAATTATCTTCCTCTCATAAGAGTAATAAATATTTTAATGTTTTTTTTTTAATAAAAACGCATTTGTAATCGAAAATTGGTATGCGTTTAAATCATTAATATAAACAGATAAAAAAGATTTTCTTTTAAATTTATCAATTGAGGAATAAGTGTTAAGAAACGTGCACTTCAAAAGTGTTTGGAAAATAATAGCAAACAGTTATTACCCGGCAGTCCTGGATGCCCAGGTTCGCCATGCTCGCCAATTGGTCCCGGTTCACCTGATGGACCAGGTGGTCCCACAACCCCTGGTGCCCCTTGAGGACCCGTTGGACCTGGCTCACCCTGGACAGTTTAAAATTAAAATTGAGTATAAAGACAAAAATACAGAATTTAAATTAAAATTATCAAGTAATTTACTCACTGGAGGACCGCGTTCTCCTGGCAATCCTGGACTACCGTCTTTTCCATTTGTACCTTGCGCTCCTTGTGGGCCAACAAAACCTCTTGGACCCTCTGGCCCCTGAATTACATGGATTAAAAATTTCAGAACTTTTAAATTGAACAAAAACCTGTAAGCCCCTTTCACCCTGCGGGCCGGCAGAGCCTGGCTGGCCAGTGTCACCTTTCGGACCTGGAAGGCCATCATTGCCCCTTCTCCCTCGGGCACCTCTGAAACCCTGTAAATATACAAATTTACTTTCATCTATGCATTTTATTTAGCCACAACTCACTCTTGGTCCAGCTTCTCCTCTTTCACCGGCTACGCCAGGATTGCCCTTTTAAATGAAAATAATTAAAATATTTTTTTATGTGATTTGTTTGAACAATAATCTATACCCTGTCTCCCTTTTCACCCGGCGTCCCTTGCTTTCCACTTGCGCCTTTGTCTCCTTTTTCGCCTGGTGGGCCAGCGTATCCCTGCAAATACATATTATTTGAAGGCAAAATTTTGCTTTTTAATCCTGATCATACTTGAAATCCAGGAACTCCAACTTTTCCGTGCTCCCCTGGTGGGCCTGTGGGTCCAGCTTCACCTCTTGGCCCTTCGAATCCCTGTACAACGGAAAATTTGAATTAAAATATCCCGCATACACTTATGCAATAATATCTACCTTTGGTCCCTCGGGACCTTCCAGCCCCATCAGCCCTGGAGGACCCTGCGATCCTTTTTCCCCTTTCTGGCCAAGGTCACCTTTCTCACCATCACCACCTCTCTCACCTTTGTCGCCTTTATCTCCTGGACTACCCCTTTTCCCTTCGTCACCTTTCACCCCTCTGCTGCCTGGGAATCCCACTTGCCCCTGAATAATTAACTCAATAATAGCCAAATTGATCGATATCTTTTATATTTCCCATACCTGAGCTCCTTGCAGACCTTGATCACCCTTTTGTCCTGGCGCACCAGAATTTCCTGGGTGTCCAGGAGCACCCTCTGCACCTGGCAACCCAGGCATGCCAGGTTTTCCTTGAGGTCCCTGAAACCAAAGTCTTTTAAAATCAGTATATATATTTATATAAATTTTTCCTCTCTTAAAACTCGACCAATTTTCGTTTTTGAAAATTCGTCAGACAAAATAATGCTCTTACAGCCATTCCAGGGGGGCCTAGCAATCCTTGTGGGCCTGGTGAGCCTATTGATCCGGGTGGGCCTGTCTGTCCTGGCGCGCCAGGCTGCCCTGGAGGACCAGCATTGCCTTTGGGGCCGGTAGGACCCTCAGAGCCTGGAAGCCCAGGGGATCCAGTTAGTCCTGGAACTCCTCGAGGCCCTGGAAATCCTCGTGGTCCCTATTTTAAAGGGCTTGAGGGCTTTCAAACAAAATTAATTAAAAATTACCATTTCTCCTGGAAGACCTGGCAACCCTGGAGGACCGTCTTCACCTTGGATTCCATCGTGACCCTAAAATTTCATATTTGAGGGAACACTGAAACCCCAAGAAGCTAAATCATTGATTAAATTATACCTGCAGTCCTGGCTCTCCTGTGTTACCAGGGCCGCCTCTTTCGCCCTTTTCTCCCGGCATGCCTACATAAAAAATTCTGAATTCTCACATGCTAAGCTATTTCTGCCTTAAAAAATACCTGGCAGTCCCTGAGAGCCTTGCTCGCCTTTCACGCCTGGCGGGCCAGTCAAGCCGCGCTCACCATCCCGTCCCGGCCTTCCTCTGCGTCCTTCCCGACCAGGTGCTCCCACCAAACCCCGTAACCCTCGTGGACCCTGAACAATGCTTAAAGCTTGCACAGTTTTTTTTAATTCGTTGTTTATCATACCGGCTCTCCCGAGTCACCTGATTCGCCTTTTATTCCATCCGGACCAGGTGGCCCTACTGGACCTGGTATGCCAGTTAAACCCATTGGGCCCTCAGCTCCCCTCATAGACATCTGTAGTTTAACATATGAAATGGTATTTTGCTCAATCTAGAATACTATTTGGCGTACCATATGCTGTGACAGAAGATGTCTAAATTGCTCTGCTTGATTGTCTGGTCCTTTCGTGTCCCCTCCTCCGCCTTGGTTAAGCTAGAAAAAAATTGAATTATTATTCTTATTATAAAATTTGTCAGCATTGAATTCTCACCGGTATCATAAAGACGTGACCCGGTGGGCCAGGGTGGCCGTTTGTGCCTGCTAAACCATCCCTTCCCATATCACCTTTTGGCCCTTGCAATCCTTTTTAAAAATTGTTAGTGAAATATCTGTATTTTTACTTTCTTTTTGTTTCTTTACCTGGTGGTCCTGGAGGGCCCATATAGCCTCTGGGACCAGGAGGCCCCCTGATTGGGTAATACTGAACCCCTGGACTAGAGGGACTATACTCGCCGCCAATTATTGGAATTTCAGTTATCACATCTTCTTCGCCATACTGTACACAATCAGTCAGAATATATACGCTCAAGAATTAAATTCCTTACAGTATCGTCTGTTTCATTTGAAGTCGAGTTACCCTCGTTTTCGATTGGGAACTCCGTCGTGATAGGTATTTCAGTGGTAGTTGTAACGCTGGGTAAAAAAATGCCTGGCTCGATAGGCTCAGTTACGCTGGTCACGGTATCATTCTCCAATTTGTCGTAAAAACCGTTTTCGTCCGGAATCGCATAATCAACGTTTCCGTTTAATTCAGGAGTAAAATCCTCATAGCCTTAGAAAATAAAAAATATACTTTAAAAGCACATTATTTAAAACTGGAAAATACCACTATCATATTCTTCATCGTAATAGTTTGACGCAGGCTCTTGCTTCTGCGGTCGTTTGTGAATATCAACTTTCTTCTTCCTCTTTTTCTTTTCTGGAATGGAAAAATTTATTTACTCCTCAAACAACATGGTTCAATCGAACATACTGTCGTTAACGGCCGCATTGATTTTCGCTGCAGTCGCTTCTTCACCAGCGCACAATGGCACGTAGTCGCACAAATTGTACGCGTCGTCAGGCCGCGGTGCCAACATCAAAAGCTGCATGTCTCCCTGAAAACTCGGACTGGATAAGAATTCACGTTCCGGCTAAGTTGATATTCACAGTGAAATGCTCTTCATTCAACAGTTCTTGGCCAATTAGCATGATTCCAGCTGTGCTAATATCGGACGGAATTGGCCGGTGGAGTTTTTTGGTTATGCTCAAGTCGCCGCATTCCGACAGCAGAGTCGCGGAGTCGCCTTTTACGCTTAACGCCAGTCGGTGGTACCTTTTTTCAAATTATTTTTTCAATAGATTCAAAATGAAATAAAATTTTAAATAAAAATCTTACTTTCCGTCATTGACCGTGATGTTAAATTTGACCGTGGCTTTTTTGTTTTCGACCGGCCTGCCGCTTGAGTCCCTGAAGAAAAACTCCACCTGCTTGCCCAAGGTAATCGCGACCTGCTCGTCGCCGAGCTCGTTGTACAGGGTCAGCAACACCTGTTTTGAGCCCTTTGTCGGCTTGACCGCCATCAGCAGCGAAAAGTCTTGCGGGAACGTGCCATCTACAGCAGAAGCAACACTGTCACGCTTGGTTGATGAATGGGGTGCGAAAATTAACCTTCGAATAGCTGCGAGACTGTGATGGGCATCGACGCCTTTTTCTTCAGCATGTAGGCTCGTTGGCCCGCGTCGGCGTCTTTCGGCGTTTTTGACCCTGACCCGCCTCTGTCGGCGCAAATGTCGGCCACCACCTTAACCCCTTTAGGGAGGTCTTGCAGCTGGGCGTGGGACAAAAGGTCAACGGCTTCTTGGTCTAAAACAGCCAGAGCTTCTCAGTAAAATTCGATTAGTTCCTATGCTATAATTTTATTGAAAACCCCATGAAAAATTCAAGAGAGAGAAAATGATTAATTTAGAATTAGAGAGCGTAATGAGTGCAATCATTTTGTTAGAAGGGTGGAAGACAAGTAGTGCGCACGGGTCAAGCAAGACAATTGTGATTGACACTCGCGCTCATTAACATAAAATATTCTGGCGTTTGAAGTGCATATTACGCTAATTAAGTTAGTGTTGGCGGGGAATTCTAACTCCTGTCATTTTCAGTGCCAATGCCCTCAATAATTTTGTTCCAATAAGTAGGTTATTTTAAAAATGAATAGCAATCGGCGCGGCATCTTCAAAAAGGCGTGTACTTGAACCACTTTGAAGGCAAGTGAATCTTGATGCGCGCCCGTAATACACAACAATTTATTACTTTTTGCAAGTCGTAAACGAGATCGCGCCTCCGCTATTTCATTATGCGACGTGGACTGGTCGCCTAGTTAAGTGATTGAGCAGAAGTTTGTTATGCACGCACGCAGCAAGGCGCATGGCTTGCGTCTCATGATGTCATTCTCCCCTTTTTTGAATCCAGATCCGACGCCCATAAATTATCATTCGTGCCTCATATGAATCCATTCCGAGAAGCAGCAACTTCATCTCTCTCGTCCCTGTCTCGATCAATAATAGTTTGTTAGAGTGTCGTTCTGCTAAATGAAAAGGACGTTCGACGGAGAGTATTTTAATATGATGATTTTCATTAGAGGGAAAATGACACTTAGACTTAGAACATCTTTTTTAGCTATGAAACCGATAATTGTTCTTTAAAATTAATCAAATTTTCAGTAACCTAATTTGTTAACAAAAAATTTAGGCCTGCGGTGGGGCCAAAAGAACCGATATACGTTTTGGGATTTTTTACAAACTTCACTCAGCATCAGTTCCGCTTGGCGAATAAGAATATTATTAATTTTCCTAAAATTTCCCACGTGTTTCTTTTATTTATTTATTTTTTATCATTTCATTCATTCATTCTTGGTTATTCTTGCATGTCAATAAATAAAATTTAATAATTAATAGAAAATATAGCAAGAAAAGGCACAGTACAAGCAAAAATTTATTTATTCATTTTTTTAGATTTTGTAATTTAGCTGCAGTATTTTTCATTTTCCTATGTATCCCTGTTGGTACAATACATTTCTGACTCTAAAATTTAACTTTTAAACCTCTCGGGGTCGATGTGAAAGAAATAATTTATAAATATTCAGTTCATTTCCTATTGAAATACTTTTTAAAATTAATACTTAGTATTTTAGATTTTTCATACAATTTTTGCTTTTGAAGTGTTAACATGGAGTGGGTGTGGATAGCTATTTGAAATCATGGCAGAGATGATCTTTCAATTACTTATGAGAGTTTCAAATTTTTAATTTCAATACTTTTTTGGACAAATTTATTTTGGAAGTTATCAAAAACTTATAATCTAGCCTATTGGCGAAAATTAGGCAATCATGGTCTTCGAGAGCGTGCCAGCCACACGTGTTTTGGCTAAAAAGTGCACTCAGACAGGCTTCCTCTTTCCAAAGTAAAACGCACAAGTTACCCTCTCATGCTACACAATATATTCTTGATCGTTTCATTTAACATGTGAGAGAAGCAGCATCGCGGGCTCGTTAATTAAGGGCTGACGTAACGCGATTTGTGAGTGAGAGCTGACCGACGCACTTGAATCGGATAGATGGCATCTTTGAAGATTCATTCGGAAGTGAACTTGAACTTTTTTCATCATGAATGGGCCCGACTTTTGCTGCCGAGGGCAGGCGTGCTCTTTAGCGAACGCGAATCGGCGCACGCGAAGAATCAGCCGAATCGTCTCGAAATCGAGCCTTGCGCGCTGCCTCGCCGCTCAGATGGTGTTGAAATCAAGCCTTTTTTGAGGCTGCACAAAAAACCATGCAGCCATGTGTCACTAAACGAGAGTGAATGTCCCTTTTTTGTGGCCAGGAAGTTTATCAACAGTGCTTTGTTGGAAATAATGCATGCAGCCCTGGCGGCTCCGCGTCGTTGCCTCTCACGCGAATGTTTATGTACTCAAAGGAATTAGAATGCGCCGGCACCGCTTTTCTGTTTCATTTCACAGTTTACTTGTTTCCAATGAAGTTCGGCAGAAAGGCTCCGAAAATTGAAGCCAAGCGCCAGGCGCATGTGGTTCGTTGACGTTGAAAACCCGATCTTACTTCCCTGCATTTTAGCTGCCGTTTCCAGCCGTCAATTGATGCTCTTTTGACAGGGAAATTTATCCCAAAGAATTCTACTATTCTCAAAGAGAAAAATGAGATTTTAAAATTGAATGTGAATATTTTTTTTATTTTCAAGGAGAAGCTGGCCTTTTTTGTTTAAATATAATTTTTGTAGTCAAACGGCCTCTTTATCAATTTTTAATTAATTTTTGGTCTGATTATCTGGAAAGAAAACTATGCCCTTCAACAATAAATTAATGTTATTTATCAGAATGGATTGTTTTCAGCTATAAATGAATTAAAATAATTACATAATTAAATATGCAAAACAATCTAAATTAAAAGATCTATATTATTCCTCTCAACCTTGAATCGGAAAAAAAATTCCTCGTACCTTCTGCAGAAAGACTGGAAATAAAAGCACTCCACACGAGGAAGAAAACGAGCTCAGGTGGCTTCATTTTCGCCCGTGAGACGCGCTCCCAAAGTACGTATTCAGCCTCCTGCTCTTCCTATACGGCGTGGCGCAATTTCAAGACTGCAAAAGCGTGCCCATGATGCTATGCCGCAGCCAACCAACAACAGGTCCTCACTGGAGCATCTCTCAATTCTGGAGATGCAAAGGGTTAAAAGGAGAAGAAGCTTTTTGTTTCACACAAGCGCATGCGTGCTCTAATTTTTATTTGGCTGACGTGCACATTTAATCACTCAAATTTTACATCAACCAGCTACAGAAATTTAATTGCAGAGTAATGCGACGTTGGCGGAGCATTTTTGCGCTGCTTCACTTTTTCAGAAATTGGAATTGCACCAACACCACTAAATATGTGATGACAGAACCGATGATCTATGTGAGAAAAAATTTAAAACGAAGTTTTTAACTCGAATTGATAAATACTTCTCCGAGCAAGTCCATACTGATTTGGATGAAACCACACGCATCAAACGCTGCAATTTTCTTTCGGTTCATCACACATTTTATCTTAAAATATAAAAAAATTAGCTCTTTTTTAGCTCCATGGAAAACTTTGGTATATATATATATATATATATATATATATATATATATATATATATATATATATATATTTACAGCTAAGGGTAGTGGCTCATTTCTCTGCTGTCGTGCAGAAACGCACCTGTTGAACAGCTCCAATTTGGTTTCCTCAATCTGCAACATTTTTTATATTGATGAGAAAATTCACTACGTTTACGATTTTAGATCTAATAAAAAAACACTGCTTGTGTTATTTCTTTAAAGTACCTTCAGAATAACTTTTCTGCAAAAATAACAGACAAAGTAAATTCTGGCGAAGGAGGATGTGGCATAAGAACACAGGTATACGGGGTTGAGACTCTCGTAGCTGCCGAGACCCAATAGACTACAGATCAACGTGAAAAGACTGCTCAACAAAGTGATTCGTCCGATGGCAATGCTGATCAGGAAATCAACACCGAAACGCTCGTTTATTTTCTGCACTGTGGCGCACAAGTGGACAAATACTCGCAGCAATAGCTTATTGTCCCTTTGACGATGAGTTAAGCTTAAATATATGTGAAAAAATTGAATTACAAAATACTTGCACGGACTGACGCATATTTGATCCAAGCATTCGCACACGTATAAACAGAAAATTCCGAAAATCGACTCTATACATAGAGGAATCATGGAGCACCAGTCGATCCCTAGATATTCGATTAACTCTTCCAATGTGCCATCGTATTCAACATGCTGAATAATGTCGTAGCCGACGTAAAATGCGCATGAAATGACTAATAAATACGTTGCGATGACAAGCTTCAAAATGTGCCTATCGCTGTAAATTATTCTATTATGGGAAAGTTAATCATTCAGTATCTGTAAATTATTATTGACATCATATGCTACTCACGGCCCATGTAACACCTTGATAAAGTTCTTTGTGTCGATCACGTCATTTAATATATCAATCGTTAGTCGCCTTTGGAAATAAGCGCTTAGTAAACCCGCAATGACCGAAACTAGAAAACTGGTCATAAATGTGATAATTGGATAAATTTCAGTTTTAACGTTAGAATTTGCCGAGAGAATTTCCAAGATTTTGATGCTTTGCGTGTGAATGCTGCGGACGTTGATGAACATTGCGAAGCTGAAGTTAACGAGGAACATGAAAACTCCAACCCCCACCTCCCCAAATTTACATCCGGGAACAAGGGCAGCAGGAAAAAGACCGAGGATGAGGGCCAAAAGTAGGACCCAAGACGTCGCACCGAGTGACCAGTGATAGAAAAATGAATTCATGGCCCAAACCGTATTTAAGAGCTCGCTCAGCTATACTAATGCCTTGAAATCAAGAAACAGGAGGATATACCGTGTCTTTTCATAGTCAATATATATAAACGGAAAGATTTACTCATCAATTCCAAATTTTGATGGAGAGATTGGGGTTAACAAGTGTGCTGATAAGAAAATTGAAATAATCGCGCTGATGGCAAAACGCCTTTCCTATATATCTCTGCAAGGACGAAGGGAATAAATTATTAAATCAAAGCGCTGAAACAATTTTACCTTGACAAGCAATTTTCTGCAAAAGTAGCAAACGTATGATGTTCTGACGAACGATGAGACTGCGTACGACGTGTAGAAGAACAAATTAAGTTCACCGTAGGAGCCGATATTTAGGAAAGAGCAGACCAAGACTAAGAGGCAGGAAATGAGGAGCGGCGGAGCAAGCGATATGCTTATTAAGAAGTCTAGACTGAACCTTTTAGATACAATAAATTAAATCATAGGTTTTTTCTGGTTTAAATTTATGATTGACTCAGCACACCTTCGGTTGATTTTCCAAACGATTTCACAAATTTCGCAGAATTTAGCAGAGAGGTGTTTTGATTCCCCGATTTCCATGGTCGAGCTAGATATTTGGTCTAGGCACTCGCAGGTTTTTAAACAAGTAAGCGCAAATAGACCTTCCACGTACAAGGGACCCATGGTGCACCAGTCGGTGGACAGATAGGTTATGAAAAGACGAGTTTTGCCAAATTGCAAGAAGTGAATCAAATCATGCATCACGTAAAAAGCGGTTGATGGCAATAACACGAAAATGCACGCGAAAAATTTGCTAAAATCTGCAAAATTTATAAAAGAAGAGTTATTATTGGCCCCAGGTAATAAGTTATTCAAACGATTGAAAATTTCTAAAGTCAACTCCAATTTCCAAAACGCATTTAAAATTCCAATCAATATTCCGAGGCACGAGCTTACGGTAAATAAAACCACTGGGTAAATTTCAGCTCCGCTTTTAAAAGAAGCTTTTGTCAAAAGTCTGATTATATCGTAAATCAAAATATCTGCTTCGTTGTAAAGAGAAAAAAGAAAGTTAGCCAAAAGGAGAAACAGGCCAAAATTGGAAACCTGAAATTGACCTGTGCCAGATTGCGCATACGGGAAAATTCCCAGCAAAAACCCCAATTTTAGAAACAGAGCCTCTAAAAGAAACACCATAGCTCCTCACTCCCTCTGGAACATAAGGTCAAAGACTATGCTTTGCTACGCGTGCGGCTTATGAAACTCGTAGCAATTACGTGCTGGCTGAAATATTGATCACTATTTGTTCCACTTGAACTCGCAATTCCTGCATGATTATCACCTAGCCCACAAGCCCTTGTCTTTGATTTAATAATTTATTGCGGTCATCTGACATCAGAACTTGTTAACCAAGACAAAGCAAATAACTTCATGAGGACTAAGCACATCAGATTATGAAGCATCAATTTAAGTCTAAGTGCTGCATTGATAATTTATTCACATATCATAAGATGAATTTTATATCTTTTTATAATTTCTTACTCTTGCTTTTTTAGTCTGAATGAATTTCAGAGAAACATTAATTGCAAAAATAATTCACTTTTTGTTGTTGATACAAAACTTTTGTGTTTAATCTGTTTAATGAAAACTGTCATCAGAAAAATTGTAAAAATACAATTTGGAAAACAAAAAATTAAAACAATTTAAAACTACTTAAGCAACTGTTTCCAACTTTGCTGTCTGCAATCCTATCTTGAGCTTTTCAGCAAACTCCCTGTCTTCTCCATTTGCGATGTACTGCATTATATGATGGACAGCAACCTTGTACAGGATAGGACTCCACATCGGCTTGACCAAACCTTTGGAAAAAACATTAATGGTAGCTAAATAAGAAGTAATGAAGAGTGTTACCTGCTATCAGGTTTTTCAGATACAAAGTCAACAGTGAAATGTCTTTTTCACTTGGCTCCAGGAACTTTTCCAAAGGCAGTAAGAGCTGCAATAAGACAATTGAACCATGGAATTCCTTATTGTTGAATAACCTACCTCGCTTATTGGTAATGACAAAAAGCGAACAACTTCAATCCGTTCTCCCCAGATCAAATTTTTAAACGCAGTACCAAATCTCTGCTGGAGCGGGATGAAGATAAAATGAGCGAATAATCCATCCCCGTAAGATTCTGAACTATATTGCTGCACGAGTTGCACATATCTAGAAAACATCTGATAATATTTAAGTTTCAATTTCATCTGCTGACTTACAAATCCCAGAAATCCTTGAGGCCTGGAATTTTGTCATTGAAGTCAAAATCTTTGCCATCAGATTCCATGTTCGCCAGAAGAGTGCTGACGATCTCTTTCAGATACTTGTGAATCTCACTCTCCAGAAAGAGGCAGTTTTCTGAGAAAAAGGAAAAGAAACAATCAGAAAAAATAACAAAATCAAGTGAGTGTACCTGCAAGAAAAACACAAGCTAGTCTGCAAAATCTTGCTGTTGGAGAGAGCATTGTGTGTAGAATTTGGTGCTCTGCAGTTTCAAGTAACAGAATCCATTGCAAACTCCTCACAACCTCCTGGAAATCAACAGCAGGCTCTGGTCCACCAGGTTTGACTTCCTCTTGCGAAAAGCTAACAACTTTAATCAGCGGGAAGAAAGGCCAGTCTCTGGGTACCAAAGTGTCACATTCAGCTAGTAGACTTATTGTGTTCAATTTATCTTTGGCCTCTTCAAACTTCAAGTTAAAAACAGCGATGAACGTGTCTCGTATGATCGTGAGCCTTTAAATTAGAGTGACAATAGTCAAAACATTATATTTCTGTCAAAGGTAAAGTTACTCATTGATTGCGGTTATAACTGCTGGTTGAGGCTGGTTAGCATCCCTCAAGCTGAGATTTTTCAGTGATCCAATGGCAACATCTTCATGACTAGATGATCATAACATAGCTAAGCGTTCTTTTGTGATCCTCTAAGAGAAACAAGATTTACTTACCTGGAAAATATGTCTTGGAAAACCCATGTTTGGAACAAGTCTAACAATAATTTTCTGTCGTTCTTTCGGATGCAGGACACCAATTTGAGAGAGGCAATGTGGCACTGGGTTTGGTAGTCAGGCTCTAGAACATCACTTTTGGCAGCAAGGAGCAGCAGGTCCACCACTAAGTGCATTTCTGTCCTTGAAAACCAGTTGTCAAAACCAGGGCATCCATCCTCAGCTATTTTGCTCACATAGTTTTTGATGTCACTGTTTGCGAGTAATAAACTCAAGATATTCTAATAGAAAAAATTGAATCAACAATGAATTTTCAATGCGGTAAACAATTTATTACAGTTTTCAGCGATGGGAATTTGTCTGCAGCAAACTTGATGAAGGAAATGAGAGGCTGAATCAAGAAGAGCGCTGATTTTGGCTGGAGAATGCTGGTTACTTTCTGTCCACAGTTGATGGAACCTACTGAGGGCAGTCCTTTGTGGTCTCGCTTTTTGCCAGAAGATGATTCAATGCTCAGCAATGAGGAATATTCCCTGAAAAATACGCTCAAATTAGAGGAGAGAAGCCAACAAAAGCTGTTCACTTGCAACATGGAAGCAGTAGCATTTTGAAAAGCCTTGGAAGAAACGTATGGGATGATAGATGATTTCATAAAATTTTGCAGCAAACTCATCCAGGACACAACATCAACTCCATCCTAATATAATAAATTACAACTCTGCGCATCGCAATTTAGTTATTGTATTACCCATTGCAGCAACACTTGGAATAGAGTTTGTGAGAGAGAAATAGCCGCTCCTAATAATTTGCAGTCACTGAACTGAAATGAATTGGCATATTATTTTGACAGTTTCATCTAAAGCAGTAACATGTACATTCAATGGCAAATTTTCAGATGCCTGTTGCATCCAGGATGCAGTTGATCTGACAATCACAGGGCCCATGTTGATGATCATGTCTTTGGGCAACTCATGGTGTAACCGTCTGTCAACTTCAAGAGCTTGCTGCAGCAACCTGATGAGGGCGGTCGCGTGTTCCTGATAAAACGACCCTTCTGTGCGGAGACTCGTGGTTGTCAAGTGAAATGACAACAGCTGTGCGTAAACTGGTGAAAAAGAGCTGTGGAGACCAAACGTTAAGCACAAAAGTACATTAATGTTGGAAATTAACCTGAAATCTTTTAACGCAAAGCCATAAGCCAGCAATGTTTTCCAGAGGCAAAAAGATTCGATGAGGATGGCTGCACCATCGGGAATACCTGTATCACCAGGCTCAGCAGACAAGTATTTCATTATTGTCGGCATGACCTTGTACTTGCGCACGAAATCCGATGCCATTTCTTTGCTCTGAGCAGCTATGACCCTGACCAGCCGCACTGCTCTCGCAAGAGGAACGCCATACACGGAGTCCATTTCTGCGGGCTTTTTAGACACAGATTCTGAAAAATATTAAAAATCAGTAGTCAGATCCCATGTCATCCTCAGAAAATGAGCATTATAGTATCAAACACAAGGCAAAAGATGATGATAAAATTTAAGGCGATGTCAAGGAAACTTATGGGTTTTAACGTTATAATTCTAATATGAAAGTTGCCCAAAATATCAAAATTGATTTAAAAATAGTTTTTGTTCAAGTAAGCTGAAATTGAGTTTGTATAGATATATAAATCAATCAGTGGTCACTTTTTAAGCTCCAGAAAACATTAAAATTTTCCCAAAAGGTTTAGTTCCCTGCTTCAAGTTTTAAATGGTTCACCGTAGAGAAAAAATCTAAACATATTCTAAAAGCTGATAAAATTTTCTATTTAGTACTTGTGGACCAAAACTTTCTTGCACCATCTTTCATTTTTTTTTTTAAATATGTTAGTTTAAAATTAAAATATTAAGAAATGGCTATTTCACACTCCATGCATGAGCAGTGTGTGTGGCGGCCACCATAATGATATTCTAATCTATTTTTTTGCTCTTTTTATCCCTGTCCGAGGACCGGGAAGGGCGTGCACTGCACTGGCACGAATGCTGAAACCCGGGTCCCTATAACACCGCGAACTGATAACATGGGCACACCAGACCGCACAGGGACCCAGCCCACTGAAGGGCCACTACTTGCCTCCGCACCAAGGACTGCATTGAAACGCTAGACTATATATTTTTCTTAGTGACCAAAATGTAAATTAATGACCTGGAAGTAAGCTCTGAAGTTAAACATTATCTTGGACCATTAATGAGCCATTAGGGACTACTCTGGAAAATGAAAATGAACCTCCAATCGATTCGTCTTGTCAAGTAGAGTGTCTACTAATCACTACGATTGATTGACAACTGGCTTCAAGATTTGATTTTGAGACATTTCCTTGTGTTAAATTCAATTAATGATTTTAAACCTTTGGAGCACTGTAACTCGCAAACTCAGACGAATCAAAAAATTTCCTTAGTGATATCTCTTAGCTTGTTGGATAATACATGATTTCAATTACTTAAATTTCGCAATAAACATTGATGTCCAATTCAAAGAGTTTCTTTGGGAGAACAGCTATGTATTTTCAGACTTTAACCAAGTCTTGTGAGTTCCGGTTTCAAACGAATGCAACGCTTTAAGAAATTTTGTGATTTTGAAATTACGTCAATGGAATAGCTCACCCCATTCTATAGGGATGAAACGCGAGATGATGATTTGCATTAAACCAATGCACCTTCCCACTTCCAGAGCAGAATTTCTAGAGTGCCTAGAAATTCTGATTAGAATCTCAATCAAAGACAGCGTCGTTTTGGGGTCTGGCTTCGTTATTTCCAACAAGTATCTGAAAATGATCAGTTAAAACAGATTCAATTAAATAAATATTCAAACGCTTCAAAACTAGCACACCTGATTCTTGAAATAATGTCAGTTCTGATCGCTCCTTTGATGACGTCTAACTGCAGCAGTTCGTGGTCCTTCAGTTCCCCCTCTTCAACAGGAGCTTCACCTTTTTCTTTCTCATCGTCAGGCACAGGTAGGCAAAATAATATTGGTTGCTCTGTACCGAAAGTTGTGCCTAGCAGCAATGAGAGGCACAATTCGTCAGGGTCTGACGCCAGAAGGTTTTTCAAAGCATCAGCTGCAGCTTGAACGACCATACTGACGCTGTCGTCCAGTGAAAAACGCAGGACCGCAAACACACCAGCGCCAACCAGCTGAGGCACAATCTGCTCTTCAAAGCACAAATCGAACCTTCCCTCTTTAGCCTAAAGTTTGTGAGAGTAACACAAATATTTGCCAGATTAAAACTAAAAGGTCAAACGCACCAGTCGCAATATGTTTGCAATGGTTGAGATGCCAATAGTTCTCTGTTGAATAACTGAACTCCTTGAAAAGAGCAGCAGCTCTTCAAGAGTGTACCCTGCTCTTTCAGGTTCGTCTCCGTGGTGATGAAGAGCTTTAGCTACATGTACATCAGCATTTGGCGGAAGCAAGTTTCCTACGATATGGGAATTGTCAAAATCAACACTTAAAAAATTTTAAGTTGGAGCAACCTTGAAAATCAAAGCGAGCAGGATATGGATCTCCCGGTGCCAGCGGCTTAGGTTGCGGCAATTTTTTCATCCACTTCAGCTTTTCAGTCTCTACGACATCCATGTGCAGCCACTTGTGTGCCTCAATGACAGGTATTGGCAAATCGTCATCATCAGAAAGCTCTTTCGTCTCCTGTGCAATGTGAAGTGAATGGTGTCTGGGTAATATAAAAATAATGTACCTCTATTTTCATGGATTTTTGGCTTGATCTTGAGGGTTCTTCTGTAACTGTTGCAACTTTTGCCTTTCTCTTGGCAAAAAAGCTCAAAGTGTCTGGTTTAAGGGTAGCCATCAAGCGATTTCTTTCTTCAAGAATTTGTTCCTCATATAACTCAGCAGGAAGTTTTTGCATGCTCTCTATGTGAATTTTTTCAGCCTCCGACGGACCAAAAATATTTTTTATTTCTTTCTGTGCGCCAAGATCAATTTTAGCATCAACTTCCACTGGTACTTGATCTACTTCCTTCTTTTTCATCTGGGCAAAAATGCTCGTCTTCTTGCTGTCACCACAGCTAGACACCTGTTAAAAATCCAAACATGTAATTCTTTGATGAAGCATATAATTGCTAGAAAATAAATATTATCTTATAAAAGAGGATGATTACAAAGATCACGACTTGACAATGAGAGCTCAAATACCCAAAATTATGAATCAAACCTGACCATTTTATCTCGCTTGAACACTTTAGGGAAACCTCTCGATGTCTTTTTTGGTGGAAGTGACTGCTGTGGAGAGAAACGCTTTTCAACTACGTCGCTTAGCATCATTTTGGGTGCAATGGTATTTTCTGTGAGCAAATAAAGTATTAAAATAAACATTTTATTAAACGCACTATAAGACAACACAAAAATTATGTTTTGCACAGTTTTGAAGCTTCTCGTCTCTAAAAGAGTCATTAAAAGAGCAAATCACAATAATATATATATATATATATATATTATGTAAAATTTTAAATTTTCACTTTAAGATTAATAAAAAGATACAAAATTAATTAAATCAATTTAATAGGAGATACATACCCAATATTGTTTGAGGATCATTAATACAGTCATTTCCACTATCTAGCGGCTTCTGCTTTTTCAAACCGTCTAAAAGAGAAAAAAGTAAGATACATTATGTATATGTATACATTAAAAAATTGTTCATTTTATGACAAGTATTACCCTCATAAGCCTTTTTGTCAGTATCTTCTTGTTTTCTTTTACTACTTTTCAAAAAATCAGCATTTAGCCTAATTAGATCATCGTCAGTTTCACCAGGGTCTGGACGTAAGGTATTCATTTTAACAATTCAGAAATGATCTCTGAAAAGACGAAAAATAACAACCCACTCACGACCGCTCAAGATGATTTCAAATCAGCTGCTTTTTGAAGGATCAATGATAATGAATGAAGTTCCGGGAAAATAGAAGTCTAATTTCTGTGCCGAATAACTTAAACGATGAATTAATAGTAAATACTATAAATCATCTAGAAAACTAGTCAAAAACATAATTTTGTCTTTTTTCCAGCATATTTATAAAGATTATTTTAAAAGTATACACCTTAGCACCTAAAAATATTTCATCGGAATTTGATTTTCTCTTCTCTTTAGCTTACACTCCTTGGGACGTTTCAACAAGGGGCGTGCACCACAAAGCTTTTGTTTGCGTTGCGTATTCGATTGGAAAACACGCGCTTTCGTTTTTGTGAATTATTGCTTTTCTAGCGTTTACGAAAATACGAAGAGACAGAACCAGGAAAGAACGCAGAATGAAAAATAAAGGTCAAGGGAAGATATTTCGGCCAAAAAAGGCCATCAACAGGAAGAGTAAAGTTGAATTAGTATTTGATCCTGATGCTCGAAGGTATAGAACGATCTCATTATGCATTTTTCAAAATCTCATTTTGTTTATTTATTTATATTATCAGAGATTTTTTGACTGGCTTCCACAAGAGGAAAATGGCTCGCCAGAAAAAGGCTCAGGAGGAACTTGCTGCGGAATTAAAGGCGGAAAAGAAGAGAATCAAGGAAGAGGTATCTATAATATATAACACACTATCAAATTTATTTTTAAGAATTGCCAATAAATAATCAATTTTGGTTTTATTTCAGGCTAAAAATCTGCACAACACAATGGTGGTGTCACACAGACCAATCCCTGAAGTCGAAGAACTGCTTGGAAAAGAAGAAACTTTTGACTTTGAGCAACATTCTGTCAGTATAAAGGAGCTATCCACTGCTGTAATGGCAGATGATAACTTCTGGATCGGAGAAAATCGGGTAAATATATTCACTTTTCTTTTGGTTAAACATTCATTATATTGACTACGGTTTTTCATCTAGACATCCTATGAAACTAATGATGACGAGAGCAATGAACCTGATGTTGAAGATAAAAAGCAATTGAAAAGTGGAAAGGACATCAAGAAGGCAGTGAAAAAAATGGCCACTAAGCAGGTGCAGAAGAGTAAAGCGTTTCAAAAGAAAGGAAAGCTCAATCAGAAAAAGCAGCAGAAGAAGTCCAGAATGACTCAAAAACAGAAAAAAGCTAAAAACATAAGTAATCGCCCAGGTAGTAAACCCTTTAGAAAATAAAAAGACTACAAGTTATATTTTTACTATACAAGATAAATTTAATATTTGATTTCAATCACCAACAAATGTGTAATCCACTCACATAAATGCAAAATCATTTTGAAATTGAGGTAGATCTGATTGACGAAAGTAAGTTTCTGATGATCACTTTTTAAAAGCTCTGCTCCTTGTGACGCGGCCACCACTAGCTTCCTAAGAAAGTGTACATTATTAACTTTTGAATATATACTGGAAATTGAATGTACAGTTTCAATGTTCTGCGATTCCTTTTTTATGGTTTTCTTCAGTTTGCTAATCTTCTTCTGGTTTTTATCTTCATGTTCCGGCTCCTCCTTGTTGAAATACTTTGATGTCTGGGGCTCCTCCAATTTCAAAACTTTAGGTTTGGACATGATACCTTCCTCTTTCTTCTTAGCTGGTGATTTTTTGGCTGGTGACTTCTTCACCTCTCTTGAATTGAAAAGAGTATCAATTACAATCCATGTTTTGTAAAAATGAACATCTCACTTGAATGCTGCTGGACAAGTATCCTTATTCAGGCACTCAGCACATCTTGGATTCACAGGTCTGCAAATTGTCTGTCCAAACCCAACTAGGAGGTGGTTTACCTCATCCCAAAGGTCTTTCGGCAGCCAGTCTTCGAGCTGTTTTCTCGTGTCTTCAGGCTGTTTGCTATTGACCCAACCAAGTCGGTTGGAGATACGGTGGACATGTGTATCTACACCTGCACATTATTCATCTTTTTACAACTCTGTTTAATACACATATAAATTTTTACCAATTCCCGTAACGATGCCCCATGCTATGTTCATGCACAGATGTGCCATCTTTGGGCCAACGCCTGGCAGAGAGCACAGTTCGTCCACTGATTGAGGAATGTCTCCTTTATACTTGTCAGCCAGCACACTAGTAGTTGCTTTGATGTGTCGCACTTTAGTCTGTGAGAGGATGAAATTTTTAAGCGCACGAATAAGATTTCAATAGCGTTGATTACCTTCCAAAAGCTGACAGGGTAAATTAACTCTCCAAGCAGAGTATCATTTGTGGAGAGAATGTTTTCAATGGTGCAACCATGAGCTCTCAATTTTGTCATTGCAGCATGAGTGACTTGGTCTTTGGTTTGACTAGACAGCATCAGAGACAGCAAAACTTGGTATCTTTGAATCTGTCCACCGCAAAAATGACAAATTAATTGAGAATGGGAATCAACACTAAGAGAAAAAATTTGTTAATTACAATTTGAAAAAAAAACAAGAAGTTAAGTTGAGGGGCTATTAAGGAATTTTTCCCTTTCTGTGTTTTACGGATAAAGGTCAATACGCGTCTAGAGAAAATTGACATTGTTCCGTCACGTGGAAAAAGATATTACCTCTGCAGGTTGATCACTGTCCTGACATTGGTCACATCCCATGCTGTCAACAGGAGCTTTTTCTAGTTTCCTCATTTCTCTGATGTTATTTAAGGTTTTCATCCATTCCTGTGGCGAAAATTTTGGAGGCATTGTGAGACGAGTGGTGGTTTAATTCCTTTTGTTGCTAAAATTCACAAAACATGAATTAAAATTATGAAAATGTGCGAGATCTTATACATATGCTGAGTGAGACATGAAAATGGTCTGTAACAGATGAAAAAATAAACCATTACATAAAAATTATAATGTGCAAAAAACTCCGACTAATTTTGATGTTCCCTTTCGCGGCATTTAGCTTTTAACAGACAGCAAGGGAAAATTGTCAGCTTTTAATAGGCAGTCTTCATAAAGAAGGGCGATGCAAAATTTTCTCTCTCAGTGGCATAGCGAATAAATTTTAAATTTTATTTTAAAAAATTACACAAAACATAAATATAAATGGATCTGAGCCGATCTGAGCTAACAATCTTTCCGATGAGCGCTACCAAATTCTGAAATTTACATAATCAACTGAGCTCCCCTATGAACTGCCCATTCGCTGAGTTGTTTACAATCTTTTCATTGACAGCAGAAGCCGTCCAAGCAGGCAAGCGCAGGGCGAGCACAAGCAGATAGCAACACCAGATCCAACCGGCTGCGAACTCAAATCGGCACCAGCAGCCGCCAGCCAGAACAAGCATCACACGACACACAACTCTGTGACCTTGAGCTCCTGACTTCGCTACACAGGGAGGGCGGACCAGCGAAGGATTAGCTCTTTTGCGATTAAGGCTGTTGTGATCTGCTTGATTGACCTCAACAGAGCCGTCATCGTCGATATTCGTGAGTGTGCTCCTTGTGCTGCTGCATTTTATCATTTTGTTTTAAAGCCGGGTGTGTGCTATTTGACTTGACTTTAATGCACGTTTTGTAAAAAGTAATTTTTACATTTTGCATATTTTAATTTATTTAATGTATCATACTTATTGTTATTATAAAATGTAAACTGCATTTTTGCTAATAAGTGTTTCGTGAAAGTAATTTTGTTGTCCAATTTTTTGTTTAGACACTAAATGGCATCCGCTTTGTTACGGCTCAGATCAGCAGCAGCGTTTAGAAATTTTCAATTTTATTTTAGAGCAATGTCCACGTCGTACTTGATTGACGAACCCAAATATTCCTTCCTCAAGGAATTAGGATTGGACAAAGTCAATGTTGGTGTTTATGATGGCAAGTGGAAGGCATCAGGCAAGGTATTTAAATTTGATTTTACTAATTTGTCAAAAACTTAAATATATTTAAATCAAATTTGCAAATTTCAGACTGTGACCTCAATTTGTCCTGCGAATGGGCGTCCCATTGCTGAAGTGCAGACGGGTTCTGTCGAGGACTACGACCGCTGTGTCCAGGCTGCCCAAGAGGCTTGGCAAACGTGGGCTGACATTCCAGCACCAAAGAGGGGTGAAATCGTTCGCCAAATTGGGGATGCACTGAGGGCAAAGCTCCAGCCTCTTGGCCAACTAGTTTCCCTGGAAATGGGTAAATGACAAATTTTAATTTATTTTGAGTATATTTTGCTTAAACGCCTTTAGGTAAAATTTTGCCTGAGGGAGTTGGAGAGGTCCAAGAATACATCGACATCTGCGATTACGCTGTTGGATTGTCCAGAATGCTGGAGGGACGTGTTCTTCCTTCAGAAAGGCCTGGGCATGCTCTTCTCGAAAAGTGGAACCCTCTTGGCGTTGTGGGAGTTATTTCTGCTTTCAACTTCCCAATTGCTGTGTATGGCTGGAACAGTGCTATTGCTATGGTGATTTAATTTTCTTTTTCTTATCCCTTAAAACATTCCCCTTATTCTGAGAATTTATGCCATCCAAGAAATATAGTTAATCAATTATTTATTCTTCGGAAATCTTTGAATGCCTGTCCTATTTTTGGGGGGTATTTATTCTTAACTAATGCAAAATAAGAATTGAAATTTGTTATTTTTAAACTATATTTTTAGTTGGAACAGTATAATAAGGAAAAGACTTTTTAGTCTGATCAGGTCACAATTTTTTAATCTTGACTAGGATTAAAAATATGTTAGATAAAATCACTGATGATTTGTTGGTAGCGATATCCATGGTTGATACTGCGCATCATAATTCCTTCCTATATACTAAAGTTGATTCTTCGTCCAGGTGTGCGGAGATGTTCTGCTATGGAAGGGCGCTGAAACAACGCCGCTTGTCTCGGTTGCAACCACCAAGGTTATCGAGGAGGTGCTTGTGAGGAACAACATTCCAGGCGCTGTTTGTGCCCTGTGCACTGGAGGTGCTGACGTTGGAAAGGCTATGTCGCAAGATGAGAGAGTGCCGTTGGTCTCTTTCACCGGCAGCACCAAAATTGGGCAAACTGTAAAAGAGAATAGTTTATCTGTAATAGTTAATTTTAAAAAATTATTTAATTTAGGTTGCTCTTGAAGTGCAAAAGAGATTTGGTAAGCACCTTCTTGAACTTGGAGGCAACAACGCCCTGCTGGTCAACGAAGATGCTGACCTGGATATGGTCTCGAGAGCCATAATATTTGCCTGCGCTGGAACTGCTGGACAAAGATGCACCACCACCAGGAGACTGATTTTGCATGAAAAGGTACTGCACCAATTTATGAATTGTTAAAAGCCAACATCTTGACTTTGCTTAAATTTTCCTGGTTTTAGCATATCTTTCTACATAATTTAGTTTCTAAAAAATCAATAATGTTTAGGTGTATGATGAAGTTTTGGCTCGTCTGAAAAAAGGATATGAGCAAATTATCAACCGAGTTGGAGACCCTTTGGACAGTGGTATACTCTACGGGCCAATGCACAGCGAGTTGGGAGTTGAGCAATTCAAAAAGGCTCTTACTGCAGCGGTAGAGCAAGGCGGAAAAATTGAATTTGGTGGAAAAGTGGGTTGAAAATTTATATTACTTGAAAAAAACATTTTAAATTTTATATTTAGGTCATCAACAGGCCTGGTTACTTTGTTGAGCCAACCATCATCACTGGAATTGCACATATTGCCCCAATTGTGCAAGATGAAACTTTCGCCCCCATCGTATACGTGCTCAAGTGCTCCAGCATTGATGAGGCCATCCTGTGGAACAATGAAGTCAAGCAGGGACTTTCCTCCAGCATATTCACTAAAGATTTGGGACTGATTTTCAAGGTATTCATTTTGTCAGTGTTCTAATTATGAATTCAACTGTGACATTTCCATTTAACAGTGGATTGGCCCGAAAGGCTCCGACTGTGGAATCATCAACGTGAACATTCCGACCAACGGGGCCGAAATTGGCGGAGCATTTGGTGGTGAAAAGCACACTGGAGGTGGAAGGGAGTCAGGCACTGATTCATGGAAGCAGTACATGCGCCGCTCAACCATCACAATCAACTACTCTAAGGAATTGCCTCTTGCTCAAGGAATCAAATTTGAATAATGCTAAATTGCAAAAATGCTGCATCAAATGCGTCAAGTCCGCTTTACATACCATCCAAGTAAGAAACTTATTTGCTTAAAAATTGGAACATGATGTAAACTGTGTTCTGCACTTTGACATCTAACTGACTACCTTTTAAAAGCCATCTATTTTTATACAGTTCATTTTTGGTGTCATAGGCTGAAACAGTGCCATATTTTTATTCATAAAATTATTTTTTGATTCATGGTTAAATTAACACGTCTGTCTACTGTTGTCTACTTGATATAAAAATGCTAAAGATTGAACAATATATTTCAAAATAAATGCGAGGTTTACAAACTAATATAGGATTGAAATTTCTAATATTCTAAACACCAAAGTCAGCATCTGAAATTTTTAGATATGGTCCAGGTTGGGTAGCTGAAATTTGATTGCTAAACTAACTTTTGAAAAACTATGATGATGTGTTCATTCAAGTGTCATTGTGAAATAAAAGTATTTGGATTTTTGTAAATTGTCGATTTTTTATTATTATATCATTTAAGCCAATATGCCCGTCATAAACTACTATAAGTAAAAATGGCAGTTTGCTATAAGGATGGTAGACAGGATACAAAAATCGACTTGGATCCTGTTTAGACAGTTCCTTTGCAAACTGGTGAATAAATTTGAATGTCGTATTCTGTGTCTACATCATCCTCAATTGGCAATGAAAATGAGGTAACTACTGTTTTTTGGTAAGATCAAGGCAACATAATCTCGGTGGTCTGTGCCCTTCAGTAATGCAGAATTTTTTTAATGTGAAAAATAAAAAAAATGCAAAACGTTGTCTTGTGCTGCAAAATCGACGCGGTTGTTAATTATTCTTTCATAATATCATTACTTTCCTTTTTTATTGAGAAGAAAATTAAATTTAGTCTTAACTCATCTGATAATAAAGATAACCTGAGTGCTCTGCTACCTTTGGACGCCAGTTTCGCGCCGTTCGCGGTAGCTTCCCGCTACCGCTAGATGTCTCTTACGTCGTGGATCCTAGGTTGACGACGACGTTGTGTATTCCGCCCCGCTCTCTCATTCCGCAGAGGTATGTTTCAGCATGTCAAACTAATTTTTAATTTTTCATCCTCAATCATCCTGCCGATCACTCAATTTTCTTGTATATCTAACAGTTATATATATTTCCTACATTTCAAATTACTGGTTGAAATGATACGTTAGGTATAATATTGTGAATTGCATGTTTTAGGAGTCATCATGGGACGGCGGCCTGCGCGGTGGTGAGTACATGTTATTTTTTGTTGATATTATTTAGGATAGTTTCTTTTTAAAATTCCTTTTTGAAATCAAACTTGCGAGCAATCGCCTGGCGGAAACTTTCTATCATAATCGGCGCTGTATGAAATCTCAATTGAAAACTGTTTGGATGTACACAGCTTAATCAAATTACGTGAGATTGATGGCATTGCGAACCCTGATGGGTCCACACGGTACCTCTAATGAACGGAACTCGCCAGCAAGAGCATTCAATTCAAAAATATATTTATTTTTTTCAGTTGAATCATAACATTTATCCCCTTTTAAATCCAATAATATCTAATAAATAAACACAATATGTATTTTTTAAGTAGAAAATTCTAACGTTTGCATGGGTTGGGTTTGAGGTGAATTTAAACCAATTATATGTTTGTATGTAATTATAATTTACATAATTCTCTCTTATTAGCTACCGCTATTGCAAGAACAAGCCCTACCCCAAGTCCCGATTCTGTCGAGGTGTCCCCGACCCCAAGATTAGGATTTTCGATCTTGGCAGAAAGAAGGCCAAGGTTGAGGACTTCCCGCTGTGTGTGCATCTCGTCTCTGATGAGTATGAACAGCTTTCATCCGAGGCCCTTGAGGCTGGCCGTATTTGCTGCAACAAGGTAAAAATCAAGCCAGCACAATTTCCCTGGCAATCTTAACAAATTCCTTGTTGTACGCAGTACTTGGTGAAGAACTGCGGCAAGGACCAGTTCCACATTCGCATGAGACTTCATCCTTTCCATGTGATCCGCATCAACAAGATGTTGTCCTGCGCTGGAGCTGATAGGTACAATTATTAAAGACTTTTTAAAAAGATAAAGCTAAAAGAACGCTACGTCCTCAGGCTCCAAACTGGAATGCGCGGTGCTTTTGGCAAACCACAGGGCACTGTTGCTCGCGTCGACATCGGCCAGCCCATTATGTCTGTTCGCTCAAGCGATCGTCATAAGGCTTCCGTGATCGAGGCTCTCAGGCGTGCCAAGTTCAAGTTCCCTGGCCGCCAGAAGATCTATGTCTCCAAGAAGTGGGGATTCACAAAATACGAGAAGGAAGAGTATGAAAACCTCTTGAAAGAAGGCAGACTGGAGAATGACGGATGCAACGTCAAGTACAGGCCTGAGCATGGTCCACTTCTCAGCTGGAAGAACTGGCAGAAGACGCTGAGCGAAGGCAGAGGATAATTTGTCTATGACCACCTTCCAATTCAATAAACTCAATCTTTCGGGTATTATATCTGGCTTTGATATTGACATTATCCTCTTGAAAAGCTTAGCTTGATCAACAGCAAAATTAAAATAGAAAATGGTTGATTATGAAGGTGCAACTGAAATGCAAGCAATCTTATGGCCTATAATGAGCTTAACCTAAAAACTTTCTTCACGTGTTCGCCCAAGTTGACTACTCACTAAATTCAATTCACTCCTGCCCAATAATATCCTATATGAACCACTTAAAAGTGGTGGGATATAGAATGAAACACGTGTCTAGTGTAGTGATTAAAATCAGCATTATTATTTGGAAGTATCTAATTTCTGCCGCATAATCGTAACATAATATCAATCAAGACGCATATAAATTATAGTTTTCCAAGGGTGCAATTCAATTGTGCTGACAATGAATAGAAAAAGAATAATTACGCTATCTTGACATGATTCTCGGCTTATCTCTGTTGCTGGTACCATTAATTTTCTGGTTCTATAAAACGCTGCAAGCCAGCATGAGTTAGCATATTATATTATCTTGGAAACGTCTGATAGCTTTTTTAAATCTTTACCGGAGCACAGAGAGGCAATTCAAGTTTCTCTTCAAGTGGCTTTTGTAGTACAACTGAATTACGCTTAACTTGTAGTTTTAGTAAGGTACAAAAAATAAATCTTTATACATTGGACAAAAGAGTTGATAAATTAACATTCTTAACTCTAGCCATTGATTTTTAACTTTTCAATAATATCAAATGCTTTCAATCTCAGATCATACTAAATCCTAATTATATCGAATAATGAAGCTTAATTAAATCACGGAAGTAACCATTCCAAACGGGATCAGAGTCCATTTGGGTCAATAGAGAGGAATCATCGAAATCACACCATAGCAATATCATCCAAAGACTTGGACGATTCAGGGGGCTGTCCTGTTGTGTTTGCATTTGCAGAAGTCGCTCCAGCAATCAAGACTGGTGGCAGCAACTGCCGAGTAGAGCTACTGGAGCTAAAACTGTCACCGCTGGATCTGTGACTTGTCGCTGCGCTCAGAGGAGTTCCTGGAGTTCGGATCGGCGTGTTACCAGCAGATATTGCAGGTGCCACAGCCCGAGCTTCAGCCTGAAAAGTACAAGATGTTTATTTATATTCTCATAATCCAACTAAATTTATTAATCAAAGTTTAAAATTTGTTCTTTTATTTTAATTTATATATTTTGATACTTTGCATTATTTTGCTACCCTGTCCTAATTTAAAATCTGATTCATATTTTACTATGTATTGTATGATGTATTGTATGGATAATGGCAAGAATAAACAAGTATAATTGAACAGAAAAACATCAGTATGGTACTGTCTAAACGCTGCATAAAAATTTTAACTTTTTTGTTAGCATTTTGAGTGTCATAAATGATTTTACCTTTTCTGCAGCGCTGGGAATTTTGTCCTCAGTGTTGTAGTAATCAGTTTCATCAGCCGAAGCGCACCCTTGAGCCCCGTGAACAGCTGGGTGGCATGCGTTGAGAGTACTCCTGCTTGGCTTCTCGCCTCTTGGGCTCTGGACGGGACTGGCGCAAACAATTGGGTCAGTACTTGTGCTAGCATCTAACAGCGGAGACAGCTTTTCTGCTTCGCTGTCTGCTTCATTGTCCGAAATATCTCCACTCTGTGATTGCGTGAATGTGAGACTAACTGGCTTTGCGATGAAATTATTTCCAAACCTCGTTCTTTTCATTGACGACTCTCACTTTGTCCCTGCTTTTCACCAATTTTTCCTTTCGAGATGGGCGCTTGGCAGCCGAACTAGATGTGGGAGATGTGGCTTTCCTGCACTCTTTTGATTCTAACGCCAAATCTTTGTCACGCAATGCCGAACCAGCTGTTCGAAACTGGTATCACATTTGGTTAGAATCGCAGCTTACGTTAAAACAAAATATTTTACCTCTGAAATTGGACCATCTGAAGATGGGCTCAGTTTTTCCTTGAAATCTCCTGATCTAGAATGCTGGAGATCTAAATTTGATCTGGAATAGAAAATTGAATCATCATTCCCAAGAAAAAACATCCTGCATTATTTATGTGTTTTGCGAAAAGCGTATTTTAAAAACTGAAAATTAGCAATAGATATTTTTTCGTGGACACCGTTACTTTAATGGCGGGGTATGGAGGTGGCATAATATAAAAAATAAGATTACTTGTTCAGCATTTCAGCCGCTTGAGTAGCAGAAGCAACTTCAATTTCGGTAGGAGCTGCTCTGTCTCTCTTGGAAAGTAGAGGTGGATGCACCGGTCTGCTTGGCTGAGATGGTCCATTCAGGGCCTCAATCAAAGACACAGCTTCAAATCCAGCAGGAACAGCGGCAAGTGTGCTCTACATCAACACAATAATTTTGGTCAACTGTATTATTTAGGTTAAATCTAAAAAAAAATAACATACAAATTTATGAATCTGACGTGAAACCAAAATTATTTTTCTTGGTAGGGTTTTTTAATCCCTAATTCAGTTAGAGCAGGAAAAGTTAACTACAGCCAATTTGCATTGGAAATGCTGATGTGTAACTCAAACACAATGGAAGTCAATCCATTAAAATTTGATCGTCACACAAAAGCTGGTGAGCATTTCTCTAGCAATAACGGGACAATTTTGGTTACTACCAAAGACCTAAATTTGAGGGCAAAACGTTGGGCCCATTCTAGGCTTGGGCTTCTTACAATGGGACCTGGGCGCCAGAAATAATAGTTCAGATTATAAATTAGATACAAAAGGGGATTTTTTGAAAGAGAGGGGTGGCTTGCAATAAAGGGAACGCTCATGGTTGCCTCTCTCCATAACACATTTAATAAAAAATTAAGTTTATGTAAGCATGATTTTAAATTGATAGTAAAGGCAGAACTTTAAGTGACGATCTGATTCCGTTTTTAAAATTATTTTTAACTTTTAAAAATACGATAACATTAATTCGTGGTTCATAACAATGATATTAAGATTATAGGTCTCAGCCGCGAGATTAAAGGAGTCGGCTGGCAGGACTGGCTTGGCCGAAATTTTCCCAGTGGCAGCGGCTGGCCATTTTCACCGGTGACTGGCACGGCTGACAGTATTTAAAACGTTTGATAGTTCTTAATGGTTGGAAGGACCGAAAGACATTTGGTTCTCCTGGACTTTTTAAGTTTTGACTCCTTTTCTTCGGCAGCTGCCCACATGACCCAAAATTTTCTGGCTGGCGCGGCGCAGCGTGGCTGGCTGAATCCACTATTTACGATTGAAATTTATGCCCCTCAAATCCAGCTCTATCAGCGACACAACTTAAAAGGGTAACAAATTTAATAGAAAAAGACAAATCAGTATTTACCTCATTGTTGCCAGTGACTGCAGACGCGATTGGAAGAGTTGAGCTATTTGTCTTCTGCAAAGCCCTTATTTGGAGGAGTGCCCTAAAAGGTGCTCTGCAAATGGGGCAGTTGTTGGCCTGATACCGCAGCGAGTCCGCACAGTTGTTACACAAGCAGAGGTGACGGCAGGGCAGGATCAAAGTGTCGCGCCCGTCACACATACAAATCACACATTCACTTCCATTGTCTTCGGTATCAGTATCAATTGAACCCTGCAGCAAAGTCAACAATTTCAGTGTTTGACTACCTTTAACGCATAGAGACTAATTTACCTTGTTTTCGTTGTTTTTGTTCTCAATGCCATAAATTTCCTGCAGCAAATAGCAAAGTCCATCTACGTAGATTTTCTGTTTAAATGCACGCAGACCAAAAGTCCCATCAGGATGTCTGTCAATTACAGCAATGGTCGTGTGTGACTGTCTGGGTTCTGCACATATATTTTTACAGTTAATATTTGCGATGTAAGGGAAGGATTGTTAGCAACTGAGCACATTGTACTCTTTTTGCTTACCATCAGCGGGCTCTTCAGCAACACAATGGATGGCGACTGGACAAATTTCTCTTTCCATGTTATAGCTAAGCTGGTCCTCCGTAAGAATAGAAGGATTAAATGAATGAGACGGCTGGCAGAACGTTTGTCCAGATCCTTTTTTGTAATGGAAAGTCTCTGAAGAAAGTGAAGGGTTGCTTGATGCGTACCTAACAAAATTTTTCAACTCAACATGCTAGTCATTGCTTTAGAAATCACTCACGTAACACCCAATGGAGTGAGTTCCTCCTGACACAAATAATGAATAGTGATTGCACATTTGCAGTCGCAGTCAAATGTAAACTCTATGGTAAATCTGCTTGACTCCTCGTTTTTTGGATCCTGTGGCGTTCCTTTATTGATATTGTCAGCTGAGCCTACCCTGACAAACCGGAGAGACTCTTTTCTTATGTTTATCATACTCTTCAATGTCTTAGTAGGTTCAGTTGCTTGAGGGGGTGGATATGGGAACTGAAAAATATAATATTAAATTATAGAAAATATTCACCAAGCAAATTAAATAAGTCTAAAAAAGGATAAAATACGTAAACAGAGCTTACTTTAGAGCGAGTATAAATGTACCGTTGTAGGTGAAAGAAAAAATAGGGCTGCCTTTGGTAAGATAATGTACACATGCCAATAATTACTTAACTTTATATAATAGTTTTAATCGATATTCAGTATAACCATCATACTCACAGGCGTAGGTTTGTTGCCTAAAAAATTCAGATCTGAATTTTCGCCAAAAAGATAAGCCTCTGGCTGAGGTGTGTCAAATCGCTCACCACCCATGATGAAGTGGCAGCCAAAGTAATTTCCTGTAAGATTCGCAAATAAAAATACACTCCTCTATTTCCACATCCACAGGGCGAAGTTTGATTAAGATTATACTCGGCCGACCTTTTTTAATTAAAGTAACCTAACAGCATAAACATGGCCTGGTTGCTAAACAAAAATAGCAAATAATGTCACATTTTTACCTGATCGTGGAGGATACTTGTAAGCATGATTCGAGGAAACATCCACTTCCTCCACCCCAGCGTTTTGCCTGCTCGCGAGAGAACCCATTTCTCTGGGATTGTATCGCGCAGGGTTTGATTAAACCTTAAAAATTTCACTGGGATAAGTCAGATAAATTATTTCTGTCAGCCATCTTGGTATTTCAGATCTTCTGTGTACTTTTCAAGTCTGTGGTGGGGACCAGGTGGGAACCAGTGGGATTATATGTGAAGAGGTTTTTTTTACAAATTTTGTAACCGGTAATATTTAAGAATGGCTTTTAAACCGGTGTTACAACTGAACTTAAATTTACCGCGGGGACCGGCAAGATTCTGTAGCGGCCGCCATTGATGGTTTTATTTATTATTTACATTTTTGTGGACTGAACCAGTCGCATGATAAACCACATGGTTGTTGGTTGAGTAATCAAAGCTTAATCCAGCTTGTCGAATTTGTCAACTTGATAGCATTTCAGTTGAATGCAATATTAGTTTTCGTGCACAAAAATGGCATCAGCGGATGGAGAGTCTCGCAGGAGCACCGCTGCTCAATATTTTGCGGATGAGGAGGAGGATGGAACTGAAAACAGGGTATGTACATTTTAGTTCTTGCGATCTAATTTTTCACGACATGTCATCTAACATTTTACATTTACCTTCCAGGTTGTTTCTCTGCTAAATGAAGCCATGCTAGGGAATGAGAAGGTTAAATCTGATAACATTCGCAAAGTGCAAGAAATCGCTATTCATATGTCGCCAAATTTACTGGACAACTTTTTGGACGAAATTCTTGCCTTTCAACGAGACCCCTGCGCAGATGTGAGGAAAGCCATCGTAGGCTTTATTGAAGAAGTGAGCAAACATGAGCCTGAAGTCTTGCCCCGTCTCACGAGCGCTCTGATGGCCCTGCTGAGGGACGAATCAGTCCAAGTCATCAAAAGAGCAGTGCAGGCAGCATCTCAGGTCTACAAAGCCACTTTGATGTGGATTTCAAAATCCAAAACTGTTTCTGAAACTTTGGAGAAGACCTGGCAGGAAGTGGTTCAAATCAGAAACTTTATATCAGACATGGTTGACCACGACAATGATGGGTACTTTATTTTTATATTCTGTTGATGAATAAACTTATCTGCATTTCTTTACAGTGTCCGAACGCAGTCTGTCAAGTTTTTGGAGATGGTTGTTCTCTTGCAGACCTACACCGACGCTGACAGCGTAAGAAAGGCCAACGATTTTTCCCTGGACGATGTTCCAATGGCTTTGAAAGTAGCCAAACGGCGCAGACTTGAAGATGAAGCTGTGTAAGAATTTCTGTTGCTAGATATATAATTTGTACTCTTATTTCAATTGTATAGTGCTACTCTGGAGCATATAATCAAGTTCCATGGCTCGGCCCATATAAGCAGCGTCAATTTGATGGCCTGTATGGGAACGCTGACACTCATAGCTAAAATGAGACCGCAATACATGGCTAAAGTGATCATCGCTTTTGAAACCCTGCACAGTAAATATTCTCTCTTATGCGAATGCTTGAAACTCAATTTTTCCTTTCAGCAAATCTACCACCCACACTTTCAAAGTCGCAAGTGAGCTCTGTGCGGAAACATTTGAAACTGCAGCTGTTGAATTTGTTGAAACACCCTGCCGCATTTGAGATGTTATCGAACATCACCACTTTATTAATGGACCTGGGGGCAACCCAGAATGAAGTGTGTGCAATGCTTTGCTGGCGATTGCAAATTTAGTTACCTGATTATTTTGTTAAGATTGCTAAAAACTCGCCCAAACCAGAAGAAGTGAGAAAGCGGCAAAAGAAGCTTGAAGCGCAGCAGCCCCCTGCAAAGAAGCCCAAGCTTGATCCTGAAGCGGGCACCTCTGACGTTTCTAGGCCAACTCTGAGCAGTTCTGACCTGGATCGTTTGGAGTTTTTCATAGCAGATAGACTAGGCGTAGACTTGGCCGCACAGCTCATCATGCAAGCAATGGTATAAATTATATTTCAATCACTGACATTTCATTTTCTTGAAATTATGCATCAGTATTAATTTCACTTATAAATTCCATGTTATTTTCTATCTGGACTTTTGGAGAGTTAAAAAGATTTTTATTGCCTGCAGAAATTCCTGCCGGAAAAGATGCCAAACACTTTCAGCTCAACTTACACGCCCATTGCTGCTGCTGGAACTCACGGGCAAATTAAGCACGTCGCAAGATTGATGGCCACTCAAATAGCGTCCGCTGGGTTTGGGCCCGACTGTACGAGAGCGTCTGCCGCGTTGACCTCAGTATTTAACAAGGTACATCTCTATATTACTGCCTCTGGTGTCTTTCTAATGGAACTGATTTTAGAAATTGCTGGAGGATGATGATGACGACGATGACATAATTTTGCCAATGCAAATAGAGCCAAGCAAACCAATTGAAGCTCCGACGCCAGTGCCGGCCCCTACAAAAATAACTAAAATACCCAAGATCAAGACCATGAAGCTTGCAGAAATAACAAAGCCAATGTCTTCTAAAGTGAGGAACAAGATGGTTCAGATGGCTGTCGTTCGAATCTTGAAGGTAAGAAATTTTCTCTCACAATGGTTGCTCATAATTTTATGTCCATTGGAATAGGCTGATAACAGTGCTGTCTTGGGAGGCGCAATGATCACGAGATGCAAGATTCTAACCAGTCTTGCTTCGCAGTTCCCTTCTGAGGTCAGGGGTGGTAAGCAGTAGAATCAAATATCCCTGTGGATTGATAATTTTAACTGACCATTTCTCTTAGAAATATACAACTATATTCTGGAAAACGTCAGTGAGCGATGTGACTTAGCGTTACAGTGGTTATACGAAGAGTACAGCTACATGCAGGGTTTCAACAGAAGCAGCAGCCTGCTGAGGAAACAGTACGCTGAAGCGCCTGAAGAAAACTACAACAAACTGTTGTGCGGCATCATCAACACGCTAATTTCCAACGAAAATCCTGTCAAGGACCATGATACGTAAGAAATTGATAGCTTTATTGGCTCTTTGCCTAAAATTTCGTTCCAGCTTGATGTGGAGAATCTACTTGGAAAGTCCTACCATAACTGATGATGCTGTTGAAATCCTGAAGGCCCAATGCGGCAGTGAGGAAAATGCTTCGTCTTCAATAGCACTGCTTGAGCACTTGGTAACAAAAAGACCACCAAAGCAGCTGCTTTTCCTCAATTGTTTGCTTCTGTACACAGCCCATGAGAACAATTTGGTATTATTACAATTTTGGATGTTAAATCTCCCTCTACATTTGAACTCCATTCTAATAGATCCGCAGTAGAGCGCTGAGCGCTGTATACGAGTTGTACGAGAAAGGTGTTCAGTGCAAGGTGATTGAAGACTACGCAATCTTTTATTTAGGATTCCTAAGATTGCCAAACCCACCTGAAGTTATTTTTGGAGAAGATAGAGGCAGGGAAAACACTAAGGATTGGAACGAAAATTGCGTCAGAGCTTGTCTTTATCTGTACCTTTCCCTTCTGCCCCTCAATGAAAGCATGATTCACGAGTAAGTTTGCTACTTGTTGCATCAAAGGACTAGGTTAATTTACTTCATTTTACAGGTTGGCTAAAATTTACGTGCAAACTGTTGCTGATGTCAAAAGAACTATCCTTCGTTTGCTCGAGCAGCCCATTCGGGGAATGGGCATGGAATCTCCTCAGTTGCTGAAACTGGTTGAGGAATGTCCCAAAGGCGCTGAAACCCTAGTGACAAGAGTCATCCACATTCTCACAGAAAAGAGTATGTACCTTTTCCACCCGATCACCCGATAGTGTGTCTTGCTTTCAAATTAAACGAAAGAATTCTCCAATTGCGAAAGCGTTTTTGAAGCCGCCAATAGAATAGCAATAATAGGTGAATTGTGCTCTGTTTGATGTTGTTATTTTAAAAGTTACAATGCCACTAATTAAGCGTGATATTGTAACTTATGGTTAATAAGATCCGCGATTTTAATTAAGAGATTCTGAAATTGCTTGAAAATGTCATATAATTTGAGCTGAAAATTTTAGGGACACATTTTAATTCACAAGGATTTTCCGTTCATTGAAAGGACTCCCCCTTGTGAATGCCATTGTTCCTTCAGTCAGTGTGTGGCTTTGGCTGAAAATTTTTAATTTCCTTATTTTTACTGATTGTTCAAATTTAAAATGGCAGCGTAGGTTGAACCAAAGTAAGCTGAATTTCGTTGTTCCAGGCCCACCAAGTACAGAATTGGTGAACAGAGTGAGAGACCTGTATCACTCTCGAGTATCTGACGTCAGATTCTTGATTCCTGTTCTCAATGGCTTAACAAAGAAGGAGGTGATCGGAGCGTTGCCCAAGCTGATTAGCTTGAACCCTGTGGTTGTTAAAGAGGTACTTTCAATATGATCCATTCAGTTTGTTTGCATACAAAATTTTAACTCTCAGGTTTTCAACCGTCTGCTTGGTACCCATTCTGAAGGCTCTAGCTACACGTCTCCTCTCACTCCGGCGGAACTTTTGATTGCTCTACACAACATCGACACAAGCAAGGCTGATATGAAGACCATCATGAAGGGTATTTTTCAGGTTATTCTAAAAATTTCATTTAATTCAAATTTTCTTTCAGCAACCTCGTTTTGCTTTGGTGAGCAACAAGCTTACACCCAAGAAGTGTTGGCTGTCGTCATGCAGAGTTTAATGGAGCAGAGCCCGCTGCCAACCTTGTTCATGAGGACTGTAATTCAGTCGTTTGCGCTTTACCCTCGACTGATTGGTTTCATTATGAACATTCTCCAACGACTGATTCAGAAACAGGTACACAAGAATTATAAATTTAAGGCAGGGATCTAAGATTTTTTTAAGCTCTATAGTGGGTTTCAATTAATTTATGTTGCATTAACGAATTTCTAACAATCTCATGAATAACAATACCCTAGACTAAAAATGAAAAAGGAGTGGGAGCTCGGCCCCGCAACCACTACAGATCCTTTTTGGAGCAACAATTTGATTTGGTGTAATTTTAGTATGTGTGTCAGTTGAAAGGTATTCTGCAAATCCCATTTCACCAGCTCCACGTCAATGAGTCTCTTTTCCCGCTTGAGCAAGTGTTTAGTAGATCAATAATTGTTCAATCTTGTTTAGGTGTGGAAGCAAAAGAAAGTATGGGAGGGATTCGTCAAATGCTGTCAGAGAGCTATGCCACAAAGCTTTCAAGTGTTGCTGCAATTGCCGGCTCCCCAATTGGAAGATGTATTTACCATTTGTCCCGACATGAAGATACCGCTCTTGGAGCATGTACAGAGTTTTACTGAGAACCAGGTATGCTATTTCAATTATATTTGTTTTAAGAAATTTGATTAAAAACAAATTTTATAGAGAGCTCACGTTCCTTCAACTGTGATGGAAGTACTGACGGGCAAGGTAGTGCTTTAATATTCTCAGGGGTTTTTGAACTTGATTTAAATTTTCTGTACCAGAATTCAAATCAACCTGGACCTCCGGGAGACGAGTAATCAAATATCTTTCACCACATCATGTCGGGATAGAATATTTAAATAAAATATGTTGTTTAGTGACTATCTGTCTGTTTATTCATGAGCATGATCAATTTGGTTATCAGTTGGCTACACATAGATGTTCTGTTTAGATTTAAGATGGAAATGCCTTAACATAACAACAAACTGTATTTTATTATCACATCAATTGCAAATAGATCCACAAGTTCCAAAAAATTTCAGTATTTTCCAACAATCAAAGTATTCTTGAATGATAATTACATGAACAGGGCATTGGAAATAATTTTGCTGTGAAACAGACAAGAAGGAACAAATATTTACAGTATTTTATAGCTAGTAAGGCTATTAGCTGAATCCTTCCAGTGAAAATATTTGGTCCAAATTTTAATGCCGCTTGTTATAGTTACACATAATTTAGACATGTCTTCTTTTCAAAATAGTTAAATTTATATACAACCATAACTGACAGGAAACAATTTATTGCTCATTCTAAGCCCCTAAATTCTTCATTTAAAAGAAATATAATCACACTGACTCACACATGATTTATACTTTTTGTGTGCTTTTAAGTGGTAAGGGATTTGCAAATCTGAAAAGTAAAATGAATCATAATATATTTTTCAATCATTTAAAATTCTTTTCGAGTCACTCGTAACGCAAAAATCTGGATGAATTTGAAAGTGTCTGGTTACTGATTATAGAACTAAGACCTGAACTATTTACTTTGGAAAATATATTGAGGTACCTTTTGCTCCACCTGATTACAGTTTAGTCAGTACCACGTCTGAAGCACCAGTTGTGATGAGCAATCAGTTAGGCCTAACATACAGAGAAATGAAATTGCCTCATTTGGTTGTTCGCTGCAGTAACGGTTAAAACATTGTATTAATCTCATTCATGGCATTAAATCCTAATTGTGGTAGATCGCTATCTGGTCCAGAAAGAAGCTGTAGGGCTAAAAAAGGGTTCCTGTGATAGTAACAATTAAGTTCACTGAATCATTATTACTTACATAACATTATTAAGGCAAAGCCAGAATAGCGAAATTTAGATGGAAATTTAATTCAATTCTCAAATTTAAAATAACCAATACCAGACCTACTAAGGAAAGACTGCAAAATAAAATGGGAACAGAACAGATAAAGGTTTGAGTTACAATTTATAGTCCACGAATCCAGAGTCTGACTGTTCATTTAAAATGCATTGACTTGGTTTTAGCTTCATACGGAAAAGTGAAAATAGCACCTCAGATTTCAGCTGTGTATCTTTCATGAAAAAATGTAGTTTTTTTGAGAAATTATCAAAGAAAGTATATGAAAACAGCTAAAATTTGACTTTTCCATAAACAACTTTGTTAATTTTTTCCTCCCTCTCAATTTTGTCACCAGTAACAGTTTTGAAAAAACCTAAGGTTTATAAAAAATATACCAGAATGTTCATAACAAACCCAAATGCTAACGCTTCTTTCTCACCAGAACGAGCTACATTGTGTCCTTTGAATGCCAGCACTTTGCATGGTTTGGTCCTGCTCTCTTGAGGCTACGACTAGACTTAAAAGATACCAAAAACTCGTCAGCTAAATGTCCGTCTCTGTCTCAGACGCTTCACCTCGACCCCTTCGTAGACAATCGTTGCACGAGGAGGTCGAGTTGTTGCTGCCGCGAGGGCTGTGGACCAGCACAGCGCTGCGGCAGCTGGAACCGAGCTTTGGCGAGTGGTAGCCGACCATGTTGTCCAGCAGGATGTTGCTATGGTTTGCAGGCAGTATGGCCACCGACACGTGGTCCGACGTTTGCGTTGCCACGTCCTGGCTCATTGTCTCCGCCAGCGAAGGACATCGGCAAGATTCACAATGTTGCTGCATACTCCGCTCCCGCTCTCGCTCCTCGAGAACCTTCGCCATGATGGCGGCCGACACGATGTCCACGGGCTGCTCCTCAGGATCGCTTATGTTTGCGGACCCGTTCGGCTCTGCACCAAAGACCACAATTAATTGTTATTTTCACTGACATTCGTAAATTAATTGAAGCCTCTGTTCCAAATATGAAATATTTACAAACGTGGTTTGCAAGTATCTATTAAAATTAAAACATTAAAAAAATTGGGGGCATGATTGCATAAAAGCTATGTGCCTGTGGCTGCATTCGATATTTCTTGTATACTAGCTTTCTGACTCACGAAAATGTCCTTGTACAGAAACTTTTATGTTCTTGCTTGATTTTTGTTGAATATTTTTAGTGAACAAGCAACGACAATTTAAAATCTTTGATATAGCAAATAAAAATGTTGATCAGAATAACAATTTGATTTAATAGTGAACACTATTAAATATTCTAAACACCACATCATACCAACCTCCTTTATTGACAGAATAGACCATCGCTGTCGGTGGGAAAGTAGGAATGGGCACTTTTATTAGCTTCGGCTCAGGCCTGCTTTGCGGAAAACTTCCACCATTTAACTTCTTATTATTTACATAGGTTTTCACTTTTTGTTGGATATCTGAGGGTAACTAGAGCGAAAAATGTTATTGGAAAGAATCAGAGAGAGTAAATATATTTACCGAATCCATCTTTTGAGGCATAAAATTCCCTGGCCTGCATTGCAACAGCTGAATTGTTAAATTTACATCATTTCTGTATCTTTCCTGTAATAAAGAAATTGGTAAAGAAGCAAGATTGTCTGTTCAATAGTTACATTTTCAGTCTTTAGTCTTGCCGACTTGGCTTTTTCTTCACTCAGCGACCTAGACGTCGAGCCCAACTCTCTAGACAAAACACTCTTCTCAGTTTCAAATTTATCGACTATTCTTAACAGTTTGTCCTCAAGTCCCTGGTTAACCTTTTGCAGCTTTTTGTGCGCTTCATACAATCTGCAACACCACAGTACATAATTTAATTTAAGCACAGGAAACAAAAGGATTGTGCAATATAACCTGTTGTACTTGTCCTGCCAAACGGCAATCTCCTCCATCATGGCAACCACCTCACCGTCAGGATATTTGTCTGCTTCCGAAAGGAAGTTTGTTTCCATTTTGACAATGTGATGCTCTTTCTCAAGAAGACGTTGCTGAAGATTCTCGATTTCTACATGCAAGTGCAGCGATGTGTTGTCGTTGCAGCCTTCGCACTGGCACCCGCATTCCTAGAACGAGTCAACGTCAGTTTGAAGAATGTGCCAATTCACAAAAATAATGTAACAAGTCAGCGTATGCACCGTTGGCATGCAAACGTGACACTGAATAAAAATAACAGCACGCTTCCGCAGTTTTTTCATTATTTCAACAGCTCCCATGCCAACAGTTGCAATCATTGAAAACATTTTGCATGTTGTACAGGATCTAAATATAAATCGTTTGTCGGATCTTCCATTGCCCCTTAAATTTGTTAATAACTCTCTGCGTTAGACTGCGCGCAAAAATTTTAACTGATTCTGATGGGAAACGCTCTATCTAATCACTATCATCACACGGAAATAAAACAGAAAAATGACCTACTTTGCATGACCGTCTGAAGTTGTGGGCCATATCATGCTCTCTCTTGATGCGATGTAGAACACACGCTCTAGATCAGTTTTTAAGTTCACCTTGTCGGCTTAAAAGCTGGGATTGATCATATTTTCAGGGCGAAAAACGCTATGTTACAGATTCGAAGTGACGTGGAAAATCAAAACTATTTTTACACGACTCGCGTCTTACTTCAAAATCGTCACTCTGAACAGCTGTTTACTCCACACGACCAATTCAGTGGCGACTGTGCTGCCCCGCTTTTTAGAGGGGAAAGACCGCGCCTTCTTCCGCGGTCCTGTGTAAATTATGCAATGCGTTGGTCACTTCAGTCCAACGTGTTGCATAAATGCAGCAGTCTACTTGAAAAGGCAGAAAACCGCTCTGGGTGTGAAGCGTTAGAGGTTACCAGTGTTTTGATCAGTTTGGATATCACTCCGATCCAATTTATTTTTTCGTATAGTGATAAAATCATGAATATTTAATTTTAAAAACATCTTTATCAATAATTTTTTTCAACATATATTTTAAGAACTGCTAGATTCTAAATTTTATCATTATTTTGCTCAATTTATTTTTGTATTCATGGTATTGCAATATAACTGTCAGAGACACTAATTTAAGGGACAATTTTTCCCATCTGTAAATTGTTTTTAACATCTGAAAATTTTGCAGAACAATTATAAGCCAATGCATTTCTCGTTGTAAAAGTATTGTTGTAAGCTTTTGGTTGTCCACATTTGGTTGCAATCCCAATTGCATTGAGTAATTTAATTTTTATTTATTTTCAGTTTTAAGAATGTTAAGAATACATACTTAAACATTAAACAACCAGAGAAAAGAAACGTGTTCATACCAGACGACTTCGAAGCGTAAATTTTGAATTAACCATCCATACTTTGTTCATACGTTAAGCAGAGCGATAAATTTTAGACTTATAACATTATATTAGATATTTCCCAATTATCTCATTGAGGTTAAGCCCAAACTGTGGTTTCTTATTAAAATGTGAAGTTATTTCAAGAAATCAAGCAATTAAAAAACACCCCACATGTCATCAAAGTTTTTATTGACAGCATTTTTCTTAAAATGGGTCTTCCTCATTTAATAAAACGACAGCAAAACTAAATCGACAATGCGTCTTCCTCGTCATATTCCAATTTTACTTCAGCAGCGCCAGATTTAAGCGGTGACATTCCGTGCACTTCCGAAGTATGCCTGTTCAACCCGCCTGGATGCATCCATTTGTGGCATATGGTGCACATGGACCACATGGTTTTCTTTGTACGCTTCGATCGACAGGTATTACCATCTGGGAGGTGCGTGAGAATCATGTCAGAGCGAACTGATGACCCACTCATTGGGCTTTGAACCTGGTTTGCTTCTGACAAAAGCTCTTTGTGAACATTTTTAATGTGGCGTCGCATATTATTAGCAAGGATAGTCGCGCTGCAGAACTGGCACTTCACTTTTTGATTTTTTGGCCTTTCTATTGAAGATTCTTCCTGCAGTTTGGGAAAGTGCACTTCCACTATGTGACGCGCCATTTCTCCAGTCGAACAGTGCATGTCGCAGAAAACGCACTTTGGAAGGTCCATTGGGGAGGACAGGGTCTTCGCCTGCAGCTCTTCAGATTTGGGGAAATGCACGTCGGTTATGTGTTGCGCCATGTCGCCCGTGGGCATGACCACCTTGCAGAAGGCGCACTCCTGGCTGTCCGCGGAGGTAGGCGTGGTGGAGTCGGCGACTGCCTGCAGGGCGGATCCTTCTTGTTCGGCGACTCTGACGGTGGCAGCTTCGACGTCACTTTCTCTTGGGACAGCTGGCTGAGCAAGTGAGTTGGCCGTGCAGATTCCCTCTGAATTTTTGATCTCGTCCATGTGCTTAGCGTAGTGCGAGACGGCGTCGTAAGGGTTGACGTCGCATTTGCACAAGATGCAGCTATTTGGTTGTTTCAAGTGATTCGCATTGATGTGCGTCGTCACGTTGTTCCACTTGCTGCAGTACTCCCGGCAGTAGATGCAGACGTTGGCCACGTTTTCTAGGTGAATCTCTGTGAAGTGTGCCAGCAGGAGCTCCGTCTTCGTGAAGCCCATCTCGCAGTATTCGCACTCAAACGACGAGGACTGAAGCCTAGCAGTAAGTAAGACGATCAGGTCATTCTTGTGTCTGACCTCCAGGTGCTTTTTGACGTCTACTTTGAGCATCTCCTGCAGGCATATGTTGCATTTTATCTTCTCCCTGGAACGCGACACCACCTCTTCGGCGAACTCCGGGCGCAGCAGGTGATTGAACAGCACGTGCTTCAGCATGTCCATCACACTGGTGGAGTTCTTGTCGCAAATCATGCAGTTCTGCGGCATAAGCGCGTTGTGCACCACCAGCACGTGCTCCTCCAGACGAATTATGCTGGAGTAGCGCAGGTTGCAGATGTTGCAGTAAATCTCCTCGTTCCCTGGGAACTTTTTTGAACTCTTTAGTTTCTTTATCATGTTGCGTCGCAGCCTCTTGGCGCACGACTCGTAAGGCGGCTCGCGGCATTTGTTTTGTTTCTCGTGCCGCTTGAACTCAGCGTCAAAGAAGAAGAAGAGGTTGCAGGTTTGGCAGTGATGCCCCCTTCCCTGCAGTTGATGCACCACGTCCAGGTGTTTCTGCAGGTTGGGCAGGGAGCCCAATAGCAGGCCGCAGAAGCGGCACGCGTGCTGGTTGGGGTTGACGTGGAACACGGTTCGGTGGTTCTCCAAGCTCTGCTCGCTCGGGAAATACACTTGGCACTTTTTGCACAGGTGGCCCAGCGCCTTGAACTGCAGCCCCTGCAACTGGATGGCGTGCTCCAAGTTGTGCGTCTTGGCCGTGTGCACCACCAGGTCCTCCATGCTGCACAGCTTGATTTTGCAGAATTTGCAGAAGACTCTGGACAGCTCGTGCACCTTCACCATCGTCTGGCATTTTGGCGGGTTTCTGCAGTTTGGTTTGTGATCCTGTACCGTCCTGTGCAAGGGCAGGAAGAAGCCATACATGTTCAAGCTGCAGTCGACGCACGTCTCTTTGACACGCTTGTGGCATACGTGGTACATGTACGGTATCTCGGACTGGAATGTGGCTTCGCATGCATCACATTTGAAAGTTTCATAGTCTGGATGCTGTTTCAAGTTGTGCTCAGTCAACTCCGATTGGGATTTGGCAGCGAAATCGCAGTTATTACACGGGAAGACCTCTGTGCTTTTTGTTGTTAGATTGGGGTGGTTTTCACTCATGTGCGCCTCCAGCGTGCGTTCGCTCATGACAGCGCCACAGCTTTCGCACTTGACTGCAATCGAGTCAGCAGGCAAAACACTCGCAATTCTATTCGCGTTGTGCATTAATCGGAACTGAGCGTGCTGTTTGAAAGCATGGATATTTACCATGTGCTGCTGCAGTGTCAGCGTTCCGATTAAATTTTTGTTGCACTCGCCACACTTGAAAACTGAACTGGACGTTTTATTGTGCACCTTTCCCATATGTTCATCAAGGCTGGGTTTGGCGTTGAAGACCTCCAAGCAAAACATGCATCTGAAGCTAGTCGCAAGGGCTGGTACGTTTGCTGGCTCTGTGGCAACCAGGAAGTCCTTTTCTTGCAGAATGGCAGCACCATTTGTGCACGACAATTGATGATTCCGCAACAGACCTGCGCAACTGAAATTCTTCTCACACAAGTCGCAAGTTTTGGAGCTCATGTGCTCCTGGAAAAACGTTTTTCTCGGTCCTTTCTCTTGACAGAAAAAACAGACAACGTCTTCTGACAAAATGTATTGGTCTAAACTCACATCTGAAGGTGACTCTTTGTTGGGATTTTTTCTTTTTCTCGGCGAACTATACCCAATACCTGATAAGCTCGCAGGACGTGGACTAGCGGGAGGCGAAACGCTAGATGGAGGCTCCTCCTTAACAGAAAATAAATCTTTTCCTAACAAAGGGGATAGCTGGTTCACATACAAATCACTGTCACTTGAATATTCGGTCTTGATCACCACGCCTGACGCTTTTGTATGGAAGGCTACCTCTTCATCAGTCAACTTTTTTAGTTGAACTGAACATGATGTTATGTGTCCATCTACGAACATAATATGACAAAAAATTTTCATTAATAAGTGAAAACTTAAATTAAATTAAACTAAAAGATCCCAAGTTAGACCATTCTAATCCATATATTTGAGAAATAATCATGGCTGGGTCAAACCTTGGGTCAAGTCCGACAGATCAATTTCAATGCACACAAAAATTTGACTCTACATTGTAAGCTCCCGCAAATTAATTGTTAAATAATGCTTTTCCACTGAATAGCATTATGAGCACACATTTTGTGAATTTTTCAAATTGTGCGTTTGCAGCGCAATGGGGTATTTTTGGCAAGACTATGCTTTTCTTTAATAAAAAACCCGGTCTCGGCACTCACTTTGGAAATATTCATAATATGGATCTCCAGATGTTGGCCACCATACGTCGCCATCACGACCCTCAAACAATTCATGCAGAAGCCTGAAATTGAATTCAATAAAATGTAAATATGTATACTACTATGATATAGATTTCATTTTAATCTTATTTGTTGATGTTCTAAATTTTTCACTGCCAATATGCAAACTATATCCACTAAAAATTAATGATAATAATTACGCGTGAAAAATAAACGAAAAATTTTAAATAAATTTAAAATACATAATGACACTAAATTTTTTTTAATCACGTTTACCATTAGGGGAAATTGAAATTACAAGTTCAGTGTTTCATTGTTGTAATTTTCCTTTGCGCCTTTCAGAATTTCCAATACATCCACAATTTATTTTATAACAATTTGGAGAGCGACGAAAGATATAGAGAACTGACAACAGCGGATTTTACTACGCCAGCTGCTAACAATAAGGAAGCATCACAAGTCACAAGCATGCATTCCATACACAATTTTATTGTTAGGCATTCCTTTATAGCTTTTGTTTATCTAGATATTACATAATGTATATCGGAATGCAACTAATTGTAAGACTTAATTATCAGCAATCTGACCAAAAATGTTTAGAAAAATGTTTTATATAACATGCGCAATTGAAAGTTGTAATAATTTTAGCCCATGTAATAGCTAAAAAGGTAATTGAACAGAAATAACAGAATCGATACCATTTTAATTTTTTCTTTGAAAAAGAAAGGAATTGAGAGAGTTGTACGATCTTTTAATAAAAGGTTCGCGTGTCGGAAACATAGGAATATTTACATACACTTATTGCATGAATTTAAGGAATTCAGTTAAAAATTCATTGAGAAATCTAGTCGGAAAGGCGGATATTATTGCATGTCATTTTAAGTATGTACTTTTCGGCATTTCAGTATTAAGCTCGTGAAAGATATAATTATTGAAAATGTACAATAGTGTATTCCTATTTACTTATAAGGATGATCATTAAAATTTAATATTTTACGAAATATGATACAATTCATGCACAAATCTATATTATCTACCTAGCTTCACGGGCGCAGTTCATGCAGCAGTACTCATCACGGATAAAGTCCTCATCGATTTCTATGCCTGATCCACCACTAGCCCACCAGTTCTTGAGTTTCGTAAAATCGACATCCGGTAAATACAACGACCCGTCGACAACAGGGGCTTCGCAGAAAATGCATTTCGGAAAATTTAGAGGCAGCACAGGTGACTGCATTCCGTCTGCCTTTCATGTAAAGATTGAATGGAATGGAATGTTGTTTACATTTTGCCTTATTGTGAGATGCAGCATGCGCTATGTGCTGCGGCGATCGCGCGAAACTTGCTCAAGTTAGTGGAGGGGGTAATAATACAGAAACTGGGTAAACTTAAGTAAAAGGGAAACGTGAATGAGAAGTGGGCCGTTTAAGGTTAAGGGATGATTTTGGCTGCGAACTGCGAATATTAATATGGTGATGAAATGACTCCAGCGGGATTCGACCGGATTTCTTTTGGTGTCGGGGTCTAGAAATTTTAAAATCCGTGTCAAAATCAATCATGGGAAAGATAGGAATTAATCTCCTAGTTTTAGCATTATATAAGGGAATAATATTTGGAATTTTTATAGCCATCCTTTAGAGGATGCTTATAGGGGGAGAGCCCATGCATTTTTATCGTTGAATCATTATTTCCAACCTTTTGACCCAGAAGATACATTTCCATCATATTATTACTACAAAATTTCAGAACTAGACAAATTTTGTTTTCGTTAAACAAAAAATTAATCTCAGTATAAAATCACCATTTTTATTGTTAAATTTTTTTAAATTCTTGTAGTTTTCAATCTTTAAGTTTAAAATATAACATTTTTCACTAATTGTAAGACTAATGGAAATCTGACCCAATTCAATTGTTAAAATAAAAGAATCCTTTTCCCAACAGAAATAACAACACCATATTTTAGTCTTGAGGCAATGAAAATTCCAAATCTTGCATGTCTATTGCAGACGATTGCTCAGCGCTCGTTCGAACTGTCACTTTATGATGCCAGCTTGCTGTTGGTCGCCCTCGACCACGTCGGCCACCACCAAGGATCATGGGGGCTTTCTGGCTTGCGTTGGACTCTCTGGTCTGTGATTTCTTCTTGGGTTGATTTTTTGGCTTAACATTATTTACAGGGGTATCAGCTTTGTCCACGTCCATGCCGTTGGGATTATTGCGACTCTTTGATCTGGGCACTTTGTCCAAGCGAAAGTTGGTTGGATAATGGTGGACGTCCACACAATGTGCTAACCTTTCCTTGGCATTCCACGATTTCTCAGAGCACTCAGCCACGAAACACGAATACTGTAATATTATCTAATTTAAGCTCTTTGCTCTTTATATTTTTGTTATTTATGTATGTTCGGCTCTTGGAGTTGTTCGAGCTCTCTGATGGATTTAATGAACCTTAAATTACCATAGGCTTTTTTGATGCTTGCAATTCAAAGAAGGTGTCGTGTGACTCACAAATGTGAATGTCAAGGAGGTGTGCTGACGCCAGGTGTTTGCGACACACAGTGCATTCATACCTAAAACAAGGAGTTGTATGGTAAGCAAATGCCTTTTTTATTTTCAAACAAATTATTATACCTATGGAAAACATTGTAGTGTTGATTAAGCTCTAAAGAGCTTGACAATTTCTTTGAACATCCGTGAACCTCGCAGATAAATACTTGGACGCTGAAAAATTTATATTGTAATTATTTTCGACCAAAATTAACAGGCCATTAGAGCAAGAATAACTCACTTTTCTTCAATAACGTCGACATCAACAATCCCAAGTATTTTATAAGGACCGCAAATAGCGTCACCGGCAGCAAAGTTGGGGTCCCCGGGCAAACGTCTGCCTGGTGTGATGTGCTTCATTATTTCACCCAATCCATCCATTGCAATTCTCTTCAGTTTAGCAGCCTTAAATTAAATTATTTTTATAAATCGACAAGTAATGCATGGAAGTAATAAATTACAATGTGATTTCGTTTTCCCACCTAGCGAAACAATTAATTACAGCCGCCTAGCCCAAGTACAGTACTGCAGTTCCAATCAGGCCCAAGCATGCCAGCACGTACGTTTTCTTGTTTGTTTACTATTTACATTTCTCATCTTTTCGTCCCCTCCTACCTGTCTTTGACATGCGCACTACAAACAGATGGCCTAGGCCAATAAAAAAGGTTTGGTCTCGAGCAGTTGCGGATGATTGCTCTCATTACTCATACTTGCATTTTGCTGTATGGATAACGACCAATGGATGCCAATTGCAATAAGCAAGAGTCACATAATTAGTTGCCAGGCTAATTGCAGTGTAATTTTTTAAATTATGCTGTGAAACTTATAATATTGAGTGGTGCGTCTCTGGAATTTATGGAGAAATATAGAATATTTAAATTCTCAAGAAATGTACTAAAAGGTTAAAAATTATAAATGTTTAAGTTTTTTTGGTCTCGAAACGATATAATATTGATGAAACAGTTTTCAACCATTCAAAATTCTTGTTATACTCGTAACTTTTTAATATTTTTCGAAACTATTTTGCTGATTTATATAATTATCTGATTCCTCCACAATTGTTGGAGTGTTTATTTAAAACCCAAATGATCAGTGGCTACTACTGATTTCTTAAAATATTATATTTTTTACGAAACCGTGTCATTCGCGTCAGATGCTGATCAAAATGTCGAAATCCTCTTTATAATAAATTTGGATTACACCCGGATGAAAGTGAAAATTTATTTGCATTAATTATTCTTCCTTCAAGTGAAACATAATTTGGAAATAAAATTTCATGTTAAAGTCTTAAAACACGACCGTCAATCCTTTAGATCAGATAATTAACAATTATAAACTTTTTTAGTTTGGCTTAATTTCAATTGAAATAATAATAAGAGTGGAAAAGGTATGCCTTAAATCATAGTAAGGACAACAGATCCGACAGTTAGCATACTTTTGTCCATTGAAAACAAATAATAACTTAGCTATAAAACTCCGAGTCGCGCAGTTTGAAAATGTAAAAATAGATCTACATATAGCGCAAAGGGTGACGTGTAATCAGTAGACTGCTTTTTCCTCCCTACGCCCTTGTCCTTGATCTAAAGGGATAATTATTTCGGTGAGCGTATGAGCGGAAAGAAGATCTTCCGGCGGCGGCCAGTGCCGCATGGCCGCAGCACCTGCCCGCCGACTGCCGGCCCGGCCAGCGAATGCGCATCGCGTAAAAAGGCACACGGCGGCGCCCGCTCCAGCGCTTCTCGCTCACTCAGTCATCCGGAAGACGTGAACTCGCCTAGGTGCGTTTTCGGTGTTCATCTAGCGCACATCGTCGTGTCTGAGAAATGGAGTTGGCCACAAATTTAAGAACACCTCCGGTTGGTTCAACCTCCGTCCGCAGGTGCTTGTTTGGCAAGCCAGACGAAACTGCCTGGAATGAGAAATTGACGAACATCTTGAAACTCCAACAAGAGGAGTTTGAAAAACGATATGACGTTAAATTGGTTTCCCTTTGTGATGATATTTTGGGAAGTGAAGGTAAGAAAAATTCCACCACCAAGGCACCCTGACAACTACATTTCGAGTTTTTTATTAAATAATTTTTCCGCCGAATGCGATTTATTATCAGTGAAATATTTAGCGCGAGCAGAGAGCAGACGCCGAGGCTTAAGTGATACGCTATATGGATTTCAAATCGTGATGCAAAATATCCTTTCTACCAGCAAAAATTAATTTTAACTATTTGCTTTTTTTATAAACCTTTAAATAATTTTGCGCCCTTCCCGTTGGTTAAATGTACTGAGTGGGCCTTCAACCTATTTTTATTCTTTGGGAATTGCAATTTTGAAATTTTTAGTGATTTTAAATTAAATTAAAGAATTTTGATTCTGAATGGTTCTGCTTCAGGTTATATTTTTTGTGCCGGAAGCAGTATAATGATACATTTATCATTTAATTGCAAAGATGTTGTGATATATATAGTCTCAATCCAGACGCGTGACGAGAGTAATCGCGCCTTTGCCTGCGCCTTGGGAATCCCAAAATGGAAGCAGACAGGCTGTAGACATCCATAGACCGTTTTCACCCTTCCTGCTTGTGAATCCCAAAATATCTTACCCGATAAAGGGATTGTGCCCCCTCAGGAGGCCCTCTACAGTAGAGTGTCTTAAAATCTCATTTATAGCATGAAAACGAGAAAAGAATTCATAGTGAATTTTGCAATTATTTCTGGATGGGAAATCAGGTGCGCGTGACAATAAGCCGAGCACAATTTGTGTGTTTTCTAGCGTATCGCAAATTAAGATACTACAGCAAGAATACAAGTAGTTTTATTATAATCCAAAACGCAGTTAATTTATTTTCATTAGTGGGTATACAGCACTATAAGTTTTTGCGTAGGCTTACATAAGAGAGTTCATCTTGATCAAAGAAGAGGAGAAAGAAAATAAATATGCCCGAAATTTGTTTATTATATATTTTACATTGAAGAAACGAATATTGCTATGATACCAAATTAGGCAAAGCTGCTTATTTGTCACACACGCAATAAATTTCCTCACACGTATGGCAGCGTGACGGTTTTTTTCCAGTTAGAGCTTTGTCCTTTTTTCCTGAGCGCACAAAGCGGATATTAATTGCTGTCCCGCCGGAAGGTTAAAGTGTAGGCCGATCGTCGAGCTCTGAAGAAAAGCGTCGGGCTAATTGGGGCCTCAGAGGTGGGGTTTCATCGTCTCTGTCTATGACCAAACTCAATCTCTCTCCTCGGAAGGAAATGAACGTGGGAACAGCACTCGAAGGGGCCCACCTCATTCACACCCACCTGAATGCCAGTCACTCCATATATATATTAAATGAAATGAAGTGCGCGCTCGTGTGCGTGTCGCGCTAGCAAATCAAATTAATCACCGATGATCTCATTGTCGCGCAGCTTCTTACGAAAATAACGTGATGTTATTGCAAATGTGAAGTGTATTTTTAGAACTCAGATGATTGTTTGAAACTTTACTGCTATTATGTTTTTTATTTTTCTAATTTTCTAACGTCAACAAAATATTGGGAGATGCATAGCTATTATAATTTAAAATACCTGGCAAAACCCAAAAAACTGGTATTTTTTTGGAACGGCCCGACCTAGACGAGGTTTTGCCGGGTTGTGCTTTTCAAGAAATGCAGACGAAAAGGGGTAGCCAAATTAAGTAAAAAGTAGAACATTTCTCCTTCAATTTTTAGCTTACGCACATTTAGATTATCCTGTTTTTAAGATTTTTATTTAACACAGAATTGCGCTGAAAACTATATTTTAAATTGCATATTTGTAAAGTGTGCCTTTTATTGCAATAAATAATTTTATCAGACTAATTTATTTTCAGTTCCGTTAACTCAGTCAGCTAATAAAGACGACGCTGAGATTGGAGAAGAATTTTATCAGGCTGAGGGAAATGGGAAAAATGAAGAAGCGCTACATGTTGAAAACACCCCTGGTGAAGACCCGCCAACGAATAATTCTGAAGAGGAGGCTCAAACCCCTGCGATGAACGCCAATGAAACTGCATGAAATTAAAATTCATGCCAACCGAGTCACTAAAACAATTTAAAACTACAGAACAAAATTACAACTCTACAACCTTATACTCTCTTTGGAGATGTATGCTTTAAAAGTATCCTTTTGCATATATTCTGTTATCAAGACGCTTTTAATTGTTTACTTTATTATTACTTCTAACTAGTCTGTACAAACCATGCCAAACTGGAATTAGCAGGAGAAACTTTTGTGATTTAGTTTAATAAAATTGATATCAGTTATGTATGACCATGAATCCTTGTTTTACTGATATCCTGAAAAACTACTTCTCATGAGATTTTTTTTTAATAAAAGGCAATAGGTTATTAGACATGGGCACTTATATGTAAATGTTAAAAGACACTGTAGGAATTTAGGATTATTGAAAATTGAAATTAATTTCTGCATCCCTTAATATAGCTTTATTTAATGCTTATGAAAATACGTGTCTTTATATATAACAATAATTACTAATAGTATATTTGCTACATGTAATAATTATTGACAATTACATAAAACTGAAAGGGTAGGAACAGAAATAGCGTTTTATGTGTATATATATATATAAATACAGATGTCCGTGAAGGCACTTCACAGGAGGCGTAGTTGAGTCACAAACCAAAGTTGTCAATCACTTCCAGATTTCATTTCGGAAACCACATTTTTACGACATTGAAACCAGTTTGATTGAATAGTTTTTAACGAAACTAGCAACCAGAAAGCAAAGGATTGACACATTTTGATAGCCAAAATATAAGTCACAGGTGCAACCATACCGGGTGAATGTTTAACATAACTTTTTAACAACTGGAAATGAATTATCTTTAAAATAATTAAGCACAAAGTCGCACTTAAGTGGGCAAAAATATTTTAGTATACAATATTTATTTTCAGTGCAATATAGAGAGTTCATTTCAAATTGCAAAGTCCAATTGAAAAAAGGTTCGTAGAAAGTCGTCTCTATTTACAAATATTATAGTCCAAAATATAAGATCATTCAACAAGAGTACAAAACTGCTGCACTGTTCTCGAGTACTCAAACACAATGTGCCCAGCAATGACTCTTCTTTGCACAATCATTTGATATAGTAGAAACCTGAGAGTATTTCCTGGACCAACAGTAACAACAGGCAGCTTGCTATTAAAAGTTCGTTAATACTTGTTGAGCAAGGCTCCCGAATTATCAAATTCAATTTCGTGCCATTTCCGTCACAGCTACCACAGAATCAAGTACTCCGTTCAAACTTCCAATTATTGGACATAATTTAATTATTAGTTATTTGTGAATATATATTATCACATGGCCAAGCCGCCTGTCGTTAGCATAATCCAGAAGTAAAGCAGCAAACCTTTGAGGCTGGGCACAGTTGGGTTTGAAGGTCACTCGGCAAGGGATCGGACATCACATATCTTGGGGCGGTCAGAGTCCTCAGGCTCGACCGCGAGCCCTTCATACGCTTCAATCCTGTTCCTCACCGAAGTGCAGTACTTGACGCAAGCGCCGTTGGCTCCAGGAAGAGGCCCCAGTTGCTTCGACCTCCAGAAGCCGTCTAAGGTGATGAGATGCTTGACGTAGCTTGTGTAGCTGCCGAACGGCTCTTGCCTAAGAAAAGGAAACAATAACATAAATATTCATTTTTTATAACTTTGAACATCGTAGATGATAAATACATAAAAATTAATTACATTTTTGCTACGAGCATTTTGACTCTCTATTGAATTTATTGCGTATTCAAATTAATGAGTGAAAAACTTTATTAGATAATAGAATGCAATACATTTTTTTATTAATATGAAACTGCTAGCAAAATCTTTCTTATTTTGATTAGAAATTTGTGTTTTAGTGTGAATGAAATGAGTGCATTACTTCCCAATAAAATTAATAAAAAAAGCAAATATACCTTTTCTTCCACTCTGCCAAAGTGCGGTCGTCCATTTGAATGTCCGCCCTGGTCGTGTGCCAGCGGCCTCTTGGAGGCCCAGTTTCACCTAGCCATTGGAAGTTGAGGTTCGGACCGTCATTCCTCGCAGTTCGCTTGACCAAAGGCCGTTTGGCCGGTGAAGGAACAGATGACAGGGACGAGCATCCTCCAACGAGGCGAACAGTGACTGCTTCTTTGGCTGGGGCAACGCCCCTTGTCTTTTTGCTTGGAGGAGGCCCCTCAGCAGGGACTGGGATAATTTCCACTGACGGAGTGAGAAGGGTGCGTTTAGGGGCAGCTGTCATTGCGGCAACATACGACGAGCTTGAAGCGGAAGACGTGGAAGGAGTTGGCGGAGGAGGCATTAGTTTTCTTGCCTTAGACACTTCAGGGAACACTTCCACCAGCGCTGACGTGTCTGAAGGATTAGCATTCTTGATGATTCTGAAAATATGATGAATTTTTTGTTACAATTTTGGTTGTGGGGCGTTTATCCTTATTAAACCAAGATTTCTGTGAATTCCAAGTGAAACCTGCAGATATTATAAAAAAAATACTAATAAACATTTATGTTTTTGTTCTCATTCCTGCAGGCGAGAAATATGACGCCAAACAAACTCACTTTTCTCTGTGTTGTCGCAGGAAGGCACGATTTGAAACGCTGACTTTGGTGTAGTCCGAGTATCGCAGTCGGAGGCTGGAGTAATATCTGCATTTCTTGCAAAGATCTGCCTCTGGCTGCACGACTATGGGTATCAAGTCCTGCCTGAGGACTTCATTAAATTGATCCGTGGCCTGTGGCTCCAAGCAGTACAACTGCGACGAGGCCGCTCTGCGCCCACAGAGGACGCAAGCGCCAATCTTTGCTGTTTCTTGATGATGTTGATGACAGAGGAAAAGTCCGCTCTGCGTAACATAAAACTGAATTAGACAAAACATAAAGAAGAGTGGAAAAGTTGCTTTCACGTAATTAAAATCATAAGTGCGGGAAATTAATGTCCAGTAAATATCAAAGATTTAAAATTAATTGGCAGCAAAAAAAACATAAGTGGCACTTACTCACACATTTTGTATTTTGAGAAGTCAATACCAAAAGTAAGCATAACTCTTGAAGAAAGCAAACAACCATTTGTTTTTAAAAAAAATTAAACTTACTTTCATGTCAAGTCCCCTAGTCAAGAGACCGCGAACCCTCCTTTTCCACTTGCGGGCGAGCGGATGGGGCGCTGGCTGTCTGCACCCGGCAAAGCAGCAAGTTGAAGCTTCTTTGGGCTTCTTCTGCTTCGCCTGCGCTGGCCGCCAGGTTGCCACTGCCGATAAGGGCCGATCCAAGTGGCGGAAGCAAGCGTCGCACACGCAAGAGGCCAGAGTCAGGACTGGCTCTCGGGCGAGCACAGCAGATTGCTTTTCGCTACCTCCTTTCAGTTGGGACACGTGCAGAGGCGTGTCATATAGTCCAAACTTGTTGTGACAGTAACAACAAACATCTTCACACGGTCGGCCAGGATGCACATTGCTCGCGGCAGTCTTCTCGGGAATGACCACTTCATCGCGCTTCTTAGGGCCTTTTTGACCACTGAAAAATTAAGACATTTCCATTCATATATTTCTGGTCTAATTTTGTAAGTTTAAAGATGCGTATAACGTTTTGAATTATAGTTGAAAGCGTGTGAGGTAATTATTGGAATATTTTGTCTGAAACCACTGCCGAAATTTCGAACCATGCAGGGCTCCATAGAAACTGTTAAGGGGAAAAAGCGATTGTTTGATAACAAATTAATAATTACAGTTCTGCCTCTATATCGAGGCCGTCGCCAACGCCAATGCCCGGCTGGGGCGGTTTGGCTTCGCCTAAATGCCGGCCTATAATCAGATCCGAGATAGATGGCGTGGTCAGGATTAGTTTCGCCAGCTCACCATTGGAGATCGGAAGACCAGGGTACCACAGCGACTTTTTACGGTGGCTATTTTTCTGGCCCTCTGCGCCTTCGACCTGCAAGGAAAGACAAGATTTAATTTAGACGCTCTTAAGACTGTTAGATGAGAGCTGCAAGGCTATGCAACAAGATACTGACCTCATGGCAAATGGCGTAGGTTTTCTCATTTCCAGTTTCGTTACGGTGACCCTTCTTTTTGGCGGGATTAGGCCTCACAACCAACTTGAGCTTAGGCACCTTCGGCCTCTCTTGTTGGGCTACTCGTGTCGACTGCAGACCAAGTGCTCCAAGAACACTCTCTTTTGCAACGAGATCTTCCTCCTTGGCGGATTCTGGGCTGTCAAGGTGCGGTCCTCCGTTAGCTTTGGGACTTGGTGCCTCAGAAACTGAGGAGGATGCAGCCTTGGACTCTGGTTGGGGTGATCCGACTTCTGGAGACACTATCGAGTCAGCAGTAGCGGTTGATGCTAATTTTTCCTCTTCAGCTTTCTTGGCAGCAGCTTCCATCTTTTTTCGCTGATATTCTTCTCTTTTCTTTTTCTTTTTATCACTTTCCCTTTTGGATTTAGAATAGCGTTTCTTTTTGTCGTTATTAGCTTTTTCATTTTCTTGGTCAACCTCCTGAGTCACTTCATTGTTCTCTACTGCAACCTCCGCTTCGACCTTGGCTTCAGTTTCTTTTTCTAACTCCTCATCAACTTTAGTTACTTCGCAAGTTAACATATTCTCGTTGAGCTCAACCTTCGATTCAGGATTTTCAGTTTCTATTTGGCATTCTTCAATCTTTTCAGATTCCTCATTATGAGTTGCTTCAGTGGCATCAGGAGTTTCCTGATCCTGGTCCGATTCAGTCTCTTTAATCGTTGTTGGTGTGGCTGAGGCTTCGATATTGTCTTCAGGTTCCAATTCTGAGGCTAGAACTTCGTCATCCTTGCCCAACTCGCCTTCACGTTCCCTGTAGATTTCTTCCATTCTGCGCTCTATCTCTTCACGCTTAGATTTGGAGATAAACTTTTCAGGTGATGAACCATTCGAATCGCCCTCGCTTTCACTTATCTAAAATAATTTAAATTAGAAATATATAACCTTGTAACAGTTAGATGCATACCCTTAGCTCCTCCATTTCGTCTTCATTTTCAGGTTCTCTTCTTTTGTTTTCCTTGAGAACCACTTCATTGGGGTCTTTCCTTAGCAAATCTGCCACCTTATCCTTGATACAAGAATTGATAGGTGACAACGTAGAATATCGCTTATCGAGTTTCCACCGATACTCAATAGGCACTTCACTAGAGTCTTTGAGGAAAGAAGATGTCTGCTTTGCGGCGGCTGACAGTGAGTTAATAATTGGGGCTGCAGTGAGTGGTGCAATTGCAGGAGATGGAAACGCTGTGCTCCCTTCCTTCGCTTCAGCGCTGGGACTTTGACTAAGCTTGTTCCTCAGCTTTGCCTGCATGAAAAGCTGCAAAAATTTATTTTACGATATCATGTCTAATGTTTAATCAATGTTAGTAGAAACTACCTGGAGGTTCACAGGAGAGATGACATTGTGTTCCATGGGCTTTTCAGTCGGCCTTTCTGGAGACATTGAGGCAACCTCAGGACTCCTGGGATTGACTTCAAAAGGCGAGAGATCCTTCTTCTTGCCGGTCAGCTGCTCTAGCTTTCGGCACGCTTCCGTCAGCGTGTGCATCACATCAACTTTAGGTTTCTCATCTCTTTTAACAACTTCCAAGCTGCCTTTTGTCACCTCATCAGAGGTCTTAGAGACATCCTCTGATTCCTTCAGTGCATCCTTTAGGGCTAGAACAGTCTCCAAAGTGATGACCTCTTCTCTTTTCCCCACTTCATTTTCTGGTTCCTTGGCCAATGTTGTATCTTTCCCAGGTTGATTTTTCAACACAGCGTCAATCACAGGTTCCACCAGTTTTGAATCGTTCACAGGTTTTGGACTATCGACCGGAGTTTCTACATCCTTCTTGGTATTGGGCAAGGATTCAGGAGCCTCTGATACTGCTTGGTTCTCCTTACTTATTTTATTTGCGTCTTTCAAGGCTTTTAGGGTGGTTTCCTTCTTCGGCACCAACTTGAAGTCAGTTTGGCTCTCCACGCTTTTGCTGCCGTTGGTTTTAACCTCAGCTTGCTTGCTTTTGGTATCAGTCTTTTTTATGCTTCCAACAGCTTTCTTCAATTGTACTGCCTTCTTCTTTACATCCAACTGTAGCCATACAAAAATGTCATCAGTTTATTTTTCAGTACGCAATGCTCAATTAGAGGTCAATTTATGGCATCAACGAATACTTAAAAATGTAGTTTAATATTATGTCAGTTTAATTAGAACGTCAAAATGGCAAAACAGGATTTTCATTGACATCTGATGAGTAAAAGAAAAGAGACGGAACTAGCAAAGAAGACCACTTTATGTTCAGCCAGAAAATCTTGAAATTTATTTGCCTTCACTTGTCAGGTTCAACAGATCATTATTTACTCAAATTCCAGCATTCAATATATTAATATAACTTGGTTTGTTTTGAGACAGTACGTTTCCAATATAATTGAGGATTTTCAATGCAAAGTTATCTGTACTTGAATGATGATTAAAAATTTGAAATGTTGGAAACTGTTTAATAAAAAAGATTGGCAATCCTATCTGTAAGTTATGACGCCCTTCTTACCATTAGTCAAATCAAATCAAGGCAATGCTAGCTACAAAGTTTGGACAGTTGAATTTATTTGTGATAGGGTGCAAAACTGTGCATATAACGATTATAATTATGGCAAGCTAAATTTAATTTCCTGTTTTCAACAGCTTGTGACTGTCAACTATAATTTGATTTGCACCTTGTCAAAGTAAAATCAAGCTACCAAAAATAATTTTCACAAGTGCACAACTACATTAAAATATTTCTAAATGCGGTTTAAAATTAAGAAATAGAAAAATAGTTTCGGCAGTTTGAGCTTTACTAGACCCCGCTTTATTACTGTGGATCAGCGAGGCAACTTTGCTCTTTACCTGTCCCCATACGAATGATTACAAATTAAAGCTTTTAAGGGGTTCAATGAGCATTAGAGCTATCTTTGACGAAATAAAAGAATGCTAATTGAGCAGCGATGAAGGAATTTGAACGACGTTTAAATGGATCCAATTTGTACAACTTACCTTCTTTTTTCCAATTGGCGATTTCACGACAGTTTTCACTGCAGTCTTAGCAGGAGATTTCTTGGCTTTCTCAAGGACCTTTTTGGCTCCTAAAGGCACTTTTTTCTTCCCGGGCTGGCTGTCAGCCGACTTCTTGGCGGCACCCTTCTTCACCTCCTCTGTGACCGTGGATCGACGCTGTCCGTCATTGGCGGCCGAAATCAATAATCTTTCTAATTCATTATTTCGTTTCTTCTTTGGTTGAGGCGTAGAAGGGCGGCTAGAAGGCCTGCTTGGTGGCCGCCGTCTTGTTTCAGCTGGAGATGATCCCCGAGATCCTCGGAGAGGAGTTGATGAGCGCGAAGATCGCTCACTTGAGGCACGCTGGCGAGGCTTGCGGGGCACAGGAAACTCGAACGCCGGTTCTCTACCCTTTTTGGCTGCCCCTGACACTGAGAGACGCCGAACAGGCGGTGAGGCAGCCACTGACGTCATTTTCTCCTTGCCAGCCATTCTGCAATCAAATTTGAACTGTCCAATTGAAGTCTAATTAAGTTGACAAAATAATACCTAACAGAATAAATGGAACTCTTTCATCAACCGACACAGTTCAAAGTTAATTTGTTGCACCAAAATCTCAGGAAATTTTTAAACCACGACACTCTTTGTGTATTTATTTGAAACTTTCCCACCCCTTCTTTGCCGACAAGCTGTATGTATAGTGCAAATCCCACAGACGTAATAAATTTCATAGGTATCAAATTATTCATGTCGACATTTTTGGATTTGAGTTTCATTGGGTTCGGCTATCGAGTATGTATTATTGGAGTCCAATAATTGGACAAAAACACTAAAAACAAATTACAAGGGCCGCCTCCCCGCCTCCGATATCAACAAGTGTGCCAAAACGGCCCCCAACATAAATTAGCAGAAAATTATCAAAATGCGGAAATTGGCGTCAACAGCCTTGTGTATTTAAATGCGGTCCGAAGCGGCGCAAAAACGGCGGCAGTGGGCCGCCTCCAACTGCCCCCAATGAACGCGACACGGCAACAAACAGACCGAAAGGGATCAAGCCTCAGGGACGCTCACGACCGAGCAGGGGCGGTAATGCAATATCAAAAACAAGTGCAGCAGACATTGATGAAGGCTGGGACAGCATTCAAATGGGGCGGCGGGGGCAGCGGAGGCGGCTGGAGGCCGCGAACACTTACGCATTGTGGCAAGCCAGTGACTCGGTGGGAGCGCGCAAACAATGGCGGCTCACGTCAACAAACAGCAAGAAACGCGGCCGACGCTTCTCGGCTCGATCGAATTCCAGCCGAATTCCGATCGCAACGTGTTCGGCGAGGTGTACTGAATCCAACAATATGTGTCTAGATTCTGTAGTTCCCTAAAAGACGGAGCTAAACTTGAGGTACGTGACACGTAAAAAAGTTTACGTGAGCCGTGCCCCTGCAAGAGTAGCTATGCTGTCCCGCCGAGCACGTTTCCTCTTCGTAACCTTGGATTTCGGAGCTGATTTACAACCTGTAGCGGCCACGGCCCCGCTATTGCTCGCTGGGATCGTGTTCTTTGCGATCCAGGCGTTCCAACCAGCCCGAAATATGCGCGTTATGAGATTTTTTCAGGGAGGGAAATGAAATTAAAAAGTTCTAAACTGTACACCCACGGGGAGCCTCCACGGAGACGCGCTGTGTCGTCGGCCTGCTTTCTTGTCTTTCAGCTAGCACTCTTCGGGAAATTCTTCCTAGTCTCGATTTAAACCGCACGCGGCCCTTCTTCGCTGCGCATTTCGCTCGAGCTAAACGATGCTTCAATTTAAAGGCCAGCCGGAAACCGACTCGGCGGGCTGGAAAAGCGGTTAATTATTCTGGAAAATCGGAAAATTCCCAAAAACGAAACTTTGTATTTACACAACATAGAAGTTAATTTTTCAAGTTCTACTACGCATTACAGAATAATGCATTGGATACTGCGTGTCACGGATCAGAGAACTAAAATCTGTGCGATTCATTTGACCTTGCTGCATTGCTAAACACGAGGCGTCTCTCGCCTCTCGTCCATTTTATTTTACGACGTTCGCTCGCTAGCTCACCTGCAGCCAACATACTATACGTGTGTATGAATGTATTTTGCTGTGCTGCTGCGCTAGCTCGTTCACTATGCCGTAATCGCTCTCAATTGCACTCCGCTGTGCTCTCGTGCGGAGCGCACGGAACGCTGCCGCCTATTTACGACATTCTCCCCAGCCAAACGTAATTCACCGAACCCGCGGCCGTTTTAATTAAGTATCACATTAAATTACGCCGCCGCTTTCAAATGAGTCATTAGTGTTTTTCGGGAATTTTCCGGTGACCGTGTGGATTTCCCACGCGCACGCACTACCTCACAGCGGAATTTCCCGCAGGGATTTAAATGCGTGAAGCGATTTTCCAATTTCCAAGCCGCATTGATCTGCCTATGAACAAGCTGAATCGGCGGCTCTCCATCTGCCTTGAAAAAGCGCATGCACACGAAAAGAAGCAGTTATAACCCCAGGGGATAATACCAGCATTTCAATGACGAAGCAGCCATTTTCTGTCGGTTTGCGTCAGCCTCATTGCGAAACATTTCAAATGCCATCGCAGCGAGGTGAAATTCTAATTATGAATTTGCTGCTAATGTAAATCAGCGATTGTTTCGACGCCTTTCCGCGCCTCCCCCCTCGCGGTGCGTGCAACGCGCGTGATTCTCATTTCCAATCGGTGACCTCCTTTCCTGCTTTGCCGCTCCAGGGGTCTTTGACCCGGCAGGCCTCCGTAGAGACCGCCTCCGATGCACGCAGCCACCTCCGACCCGAGATCAACACTATTTTGGACCTCTCTCTCCGCTTTAAAATGAGAAAGTCACCGTCTCGCAAGCTAAAAATAAAAATGCCGTGTACCGCCCGACCCAATTCCGGCGGCTAATGACTCTTTAAAATCTCGATTCGCCGAAATTCGCAATTCGTGGGTGAATTGTGCGCGACACCCGTTTCAGGAACGTCGGTGGGTGGATGCAGCCGTTGCCCCTGCCGCGGCCGAATCCTAGTTATGCAACCCGTTGATCTAACCAGACGGCCTGGTTGCCTATCTCGTCGTGTGGCAGGCGTTACGTCAATAATTAGGCTTTGCGTTTCGGTTCTGGTTCAACATTCAATAGCGTGTTTATTGTTTCAGTAGTCATACACTTTTGAGATTAGAAAACAGACAGTATAGGTTTTTATTTGTACGAAGACTAAATGCGTTATGGCGTCTCATGCTGACTCGATTGGTCCGACTAGATCCAGATTAAACGAAGCACTCTTGCTTACTTGCCAAGTTATATTCCACTTCCTCGTTCTGATACAACTCCATCAGCTGCGGAAACGCGTTTTTTGGTAATTAGATATTTCATGTGAGGGAGGGGAAAAGAGGGATCTTGTGACTTACATTGTGGAAGGTTTTGTTGAGTTCGTCAAGTTGCTTTTCGTGCTTTTTCCGCAGGCGCTCTCGCTCCTTATCTTGCTTCATTTTGGCAACCTTTCGTTCGTCCATAAACTTTTTTGTGTTATTTTGCTTCTTTTCTCGTAGCTTTCGGTCCTTGTCGTTCTTGGTTTTCAGCGTTTTATCGCTGTTGACCTCTCGCGCTGTCTCAACCGAGATGCGCGCCTGTGACGAATTCAGCTCTTTTATGTCCCTGAAATAATAACAATGGAACTCTACATAGCAGGACATTGAAAAGTATCAATTAGTTTTGTTTAAAAAGAGCTCCAGTAATTATAATTATTTTCTTTCTCGATTTTCTTTTAAAGATAACGAATTGAGTACAATATTGTTAAATAAAATTTCTTGTAGTCAAAGCTATCATAGTAAAGTAGATTATCTGACACTTTGTTGATACACAATTTTCAAGTTTGCCTGACGGAAACAAAAATTAATTTGTATTTTACCCTCAGTGTCCAATTTACAGCGGCTTAGTAAGAGAACTTAAGCATCTATGATTTAAGAAAAATTCTTTATTCAAATGACAATTAAAACTCATAAGGTTGCGAATGGCTTATTTAACAATGAATGCTTACATGCCTTTGGGATTTTTTTCGGCCAAGCAAAAACAGAGGCTTATCAGTGTGTTTGTGCTCTTAATGGCAGCGCTGAAGGCTGTAGGCTCTGTCCAAAATGTTTTATTCAGGTATATTCTTTTCACTGTACTGAAAAAACTGAAAAAAGGCATTCTCAGGAGTGTCAAAGCAATGGGAGGTATTTGAGCAGTTCCGGAATCTAATACTAGCTGCCCAATGTCAGAGATGGTAAAAGATAGTTAGTTAAGTGACTCAAAGTGCTCAAATAGCTCAGAGCACACCAACACCGACTCGCCACTTTCTGGTTTTCGCACCTTTCCTACGGCTTTCGACAAATGCCTGGCGTTTCGATTAAATAGCTCGGTGCAGGAGTCGAAAAGATGGCTAAATTGGGCCCAAGCTCCCCTGCGGCCACTTGGGCCCCATGCTATCCGCTCGGCGGTGTTATTGAGACCCGGTGGGCTCATTGCCCACGGAATGTGCTGAGCAGACGTTCAAAAAATAAATAAATATTAAATAAAATCGTGCATAAAAATATCACAATAAGAAATGCGCAGACGGGATTCGCTCAATTTTATAATTATAAAATGAACACCGACGTTTTTACCACTTGCGACAGCAATTAAAGCAAGATAATTTCTCGTACCTCTCATGTTTGGCTTCAAGTTGTTTCATCTGGTTTGCCTGCACACCCTCCATTAATTTACGCAGCACCTCTTGATTTTCGCGCAACTGCTGCCGAAGGGTTTCCCACCGCTCGCGCTGCTGTCGCACCACCATTTCTGACCACTGAGTCATTTGCTCTACCACCAATTTTCGCACCGCTGGGTCCAAAGCCGCTTCATTCGGCCTGCAGAAGAAACCGTTGAAAATATTTTCCATTGAGAAGAAATGCGAGATTTACTTCTTTCCCTTGACTAGTTTTTCGATTGCAGCCACTTGCTGCTTTTGCACGGCGGCCATCTCCTTTTGGTGCCGCTTCTTCAGCGCCTCAATGTCTTTCTGTTGTTTGCGGCCGACCTTGGAGAAGCCCTTTTCGGCTTTGAGACTTTCCACAGTCACATCCTCAAACTTCAGCTCTGCCTCTTCTAGTGTTTGATTTGAAATTTAATTAATAACCACCTGATGAAATGCGAGTTTACTGACCCTTTCGTTTCGCTTCTTCCCTACGAGAGCGCTCCATAGACGACTCCATAGAGTTGTCGGCCTCCTCGATGCCCATCCCTTTTAAACGCTCAGTGGGGGGTGCTTTTGGAGGGATGAAAGCACGTCGGGGGTCGGACAACGCAGCCATAAAATCTGTCACAAGTTGAAAGTTTAACTCCAGGAAACAAGGTTGTTTTCAACGATTTTATTGAAATGTCATTATCATAAAACACACAAATCATTTGATTTGAACTACGTGTGTTAATTAAAATTAGGTCAATGATGTAAAATCAATCGTACTTTTGAGTTAGAAGATCGAAATTTAGATTTATGCAACCTGGCGGACTCACATTCCATCAACAACGACCGCAGCAACAAGTTGATATAGGCAACTTGCGCGACTCCGTTGTTCACGCGGTTGCATAACTTGCTTAATTTTCGACTGTCTCTCACGAGCAGTAATCGAAAGCTTACGACACGGATACATTTTTATACTATTTTAACGTAAATAAGAGTTATTTATAAATTTGTGTTTTAAATTTTAAGTAATAAAAAAATAAAAATTCTCAAACCTTCAAATCCATCTGGGACGTAAATTTTCAGCTCGATGTTACAGAACAACATGGGCAGAGACATTGGGAAGTTTGCCTCGGTTCTAAGGGAGATGTGCCGGTAGCCTGCCTGCAGACCGTCAAGCGGCAAAATGCGCTGGCCAAGAAGTTTTCCGTTTTCATCGTAGACGCCAAAGCGCAGCACGGCAAGATCAGGTAACACTACCTACGCAAGAAATGGCATTGCGCACACGGTATTATTTCTTTAATAATCTGTGATTTACGTCAGTAAATACTATACTAACCTTTCTAAAAAGGAAAGGCTCTTCATTGTATACTGGATTTAGACCATTAGCGGGCACCATTCTCGTCTTGAACTCCTTCTTTATTGTGTCTGTCGGGAGGCCGTACATGTCCACCTCGACGTATGTACCGACTTTCTTATCAGACAAGAACTGTCCGGCAATGACCTGGACACTGCACTGAGCAGCGATAACGCCATCGACGGGAGATTCAGCAAAAGGATCGAAGCTACGGTCTGAGCGCCGCATGAAATCTGGCTTCAGGAGGTAACCACAGTTGCCATTGTACTCAAATTTTCCCTGGTTAAGCTGCATTGGCAGGTCAGGCGTTTGGAAGTTCAGAGACACCATTTGGCACCCAGCATTCCAAAAAATCTAAGGTTCGTCGTATTTTACAAAAATGATAACATCTTTTTCTACTAATTTACCTGCGGCATATAATTTGACGAATCTGCCCTGGTTCCTTTTGGATAAATCCGAGACATTTGCCTCTTGTTGTAGTTAACAAATTCGATGGCTTGCTGCTTGAGTAAATTTAATCCGGCAGTTTCAGCAAAGGAAGACATGTTGTTGTGAAAATTCTTTTCCTCTGCAGCCTCAAAGCTCTGGAATTTCACTGGTTGCGCGTAGTTCACCATAGAGGAGAGATAGGGATGAACGTTGGTGGTAGAGCCTGTGTACTGCACCTGCACCGGCAACTCGGTGCCCTCGACCACTACAGACTCGACCAAGTCATTAGACATTGCCGCAGGCTCCTACAGAATTGTTTTATTCAACATTTCTCTGTTGTTATCGATTTCTGTTTGTAACCTCTATTTTCTTCTCTGTGATGGCGAGCGTGCTGACGGCGCTGGCGTCTTCCTTCTCCTCGTCCTCAATCACAAACTGACCCTGTTTGAACAGTTCGAGCTCCTGCTTTTCCACTTCAGGTTTGAGCCGCTTGTTTTTTATGAGAATTTTTCGGCGCAGTTGATTCGGAGACGGCAAGGCGACACCAGGATCGAGCTGCAAGAGACGGATTTTTAGAGAAGGAATTATTGGCGTTTCAAGTGGTGCTCACTGGAAATTCTGGCAAGGGCTCTTTGAGAAGTAGGTCTCCTAGGATGTCTTCGCAATACTTTGCCAGTTTGTACTGCTGGGCTTTGCAGCAGTGGTTCTCGAAGGATAAAATGACTGGGTAGTCAGAGGTCACAAACGCTGTGTCTCTCAATGCATAAATCACGTCCTAAATTTGAATATTGCTGTTTGGGCGTCTCAACAGTGTAATGTTATACGTACTCTAAATAGGATATCTGTGCACATAGCCTTGCCGTGAGTAATAATTGGCTCCTCGTCCTCTCCTTTTCCGTCCCAGCAATCGAGCTCCACACATCTGTTACGACCAAGTCACTTGTATTTTGTTACCGCAAAAGCAGTTTCGAATTACCTGCACCCGGCCAAAAGAACCTGTCTGTACATTTCAACCGAGGACCTGCCACCAAATTGTCTGCCTATGAGGTACGTGTTGTGTGACGAGTTTATGTAGTAATGAGCCAGTGATTGGTCCATATCCATGAACAAGTCCAAACGGTCCAAAAAAACTGGAGCGTTCTCATCGGACATAAGGTACCTATGATTTTTTTATTGTGAATAATTTTGCATCCATTAATTGTAGATTTTATTTGCCTCACCTAATTAGGCCATCTTTGCTCAGGAGCCCTTCTTTTCTCAGCTCCTCATTAGGTTCATAGTCCAAAACAATTTCCCGAGCTCTCTTTTCGTCGTAAAATGGATAAAGGATTTCGTTCAGTCTCGGGTCACGCTGCTTTTCGTTCAGGAAGTTAATCAATTGCTCCAGGGTGATATAATCTGCACTGCCTTGATTTCTGTAATTTTATCAATTTAATATGAACCGTAGCAAGATTTAATTGATGTCACTCACATAACTTGGAAAAGCTCTTCAATATCATTTCTAGGACAGATCTTGTGGTATAGGCTGTAGAACTTGTCAAAGGTGAAGTCCTCTGGTTCTATTGTGTCGGATTTGCCGCTGGGTAGATCCAAATCCGAGAGACACTGGTACACCAGCTTCTCCGTTTTACCTGAAGCGAATGTGCGAGCGATCACTTTGACTGGCACCTTGCCTTTGGCAGAAGTCAAAAAGCTCAATCGCATCCAGCTGAAAATTTAAATAAGTGCTTACGTTAAATATATTTCCATTTTTTATCAAGCAATAAATATGTAACTGCTACAGCAAAACTTACTGTTTCTTCAGGCAAGTCATAGGGCAAGCGTTGTTGGCCTTGACATTATGCGTGATTGACCTGAGCCCATCTAGCCATACCTTCAAAAGCAGAAAATTGTAGCGACTGAAGGTGCATATATTAAATATAAAGGGGAACTACAGTTTTAAGCAATTTCACTCTATACTGCTTTTTGACCGACGAGCAGATTTACCTTGGCTGTTTCAGTGTCGGGGCAAACAATGTGCTGGTAATTTATGTTGACGTAGTCGGTGCCGCTGCAGATGGTCAACGATCTGTCCTCTAGCTGCTCGCCATGCCGAGCGACCAGCTGATTTAAAAGGCGCTGATCCTTCGGCACTCCACCTGCCCTGATGTCGCTCACCTGGAAAATCACGTCAGCACCATTTTGCATAATGGAGGACACTGCGCCAGAGTACCTGACATAGTTCGATGACATCGCCTTCGCGTGCTTCGCTTTTCCAGTAAATGAAGAATCCGTATTCGTCTACTTTGAAGACGCACTGCGATTCAAAGTCGATCGAATCCTTCTCCTGTAAGTACACGTTGAAACCATTTTTCAACACACTATTTATTGTTTGTTTTTGCTCTGTCGCAAGAAAATTTTATTAGGAGATAACAGTTAAAATTAAATGTTAAACTGAAATTTTCTGGAGTTTTGAATGTATTGAAGCTTAGGAAAAATCCTCTAAGAGTAAATTTTAAGATAACCACAGCTTGAAAAATTGGCAAATGGAATCAGAATTATACCCTCAGTCACAACTTAATATGTGATCCGATTTATTTATTAGCTTAAAAAAACCAAAGCAAAAATATTTTGCCCGTATGTGAAATTACAAAAAAAAAATCTTCAAGCAATTATAAAGACGATAACATAATATATAATTATATATTATTTTTCTTGATTATTAATTACGTCGACTCGCAACTCTTAATTTGCAAATTTGAATTAAAAACTTTAAAATGTGAAGGAAATTGTTACAATAAAACAGCAGGAAAATGTAACTCAATTTTAAAAGCTATTTGTGGTGTTGGTGTGGTTGATATTATTCCACTAAAGTGGTTTTCAGCAGCTAGTAACGCTAATTTACTTTTAAATTTCTATTTTTACGTGCATATGTACCATCAGAATATTGAAATTGCTCTGCGGCGTCCCGGGCCAGAGCTAGCAGTGTAACTATATACGCCAAATTACCGCTATCAACCAGCTTTTAATCAAACGAAGTAATGCCGCAATAGTTATTGATTACCATTTTTTCGGCAATACTTCTTCGAATATTTAGAGTTGTTTTCATTTGAAAAATCAACCCTCATCACATTAAAATTATTCACTCGAATTTTGGTTTCTGATAAATGAGAGTAAGAAAATAAAGCTTACCTCAGTCCATCTTTCGAATAAGCCCCCCTCGAGCAGTGGCTCGGGTACGATAATTTTCCAGTTGAACTCGAATTTCTTGGTCATGGTTCAGTTTTAGTGGTACTGAGTCCACATAAATAGACGGAGAAGCATCCAGGCTTCACCCCATAAAAGTGGTGGCCCACTCTCTGCAACACGGGAGGAGAAGCAAATGCAATAATCAATGCAAAGGGTCAGCGGAACATTCACTGTCCCCTTTTCGCAATTTACTTTTCAATAATGACGGAAGACAAAAACCAAAGAGACTCACTCAGCTTTATACTTAAACCTCTGAGCTGACGACACTGGAAAATATGTTATTTTCAAGTTATAGATAAAAAAATTTAGTAAAGAGGCCAGCCCTCAACCGTACATTTGAGTGACAATATCTCTGCTATTTCAGTTGCAAAAAAAGGAAAAATATTTTTTAGCCTGCGCTTCGTGTGCCAAAAATTTTATAAGGAACGTGCAGGACCTCATGCTCGAATCAACCGATAGGAAGTGCTAAAAGTGCTTGAAGGGGAGTTTCCAATGCCAACTGCATTATATTTTCGCGCCACTATATAACTTTCACATTGGTGATGATCTGCGAGCAATTTGTCAATCAATTGAACAATTCATTCAACAAAGATTTTGTAGAGCTGTTATGCGAGCGCCGATGTAAGCAGTCTACCACGCGCATTGTTAGCTAATTGAATCGATACGCTCAACTGATAACATTATTATCTAAATAAACATGTTTGAAATTACAATAATTATTTTTCGAGACACGAAAGTGACCTTTTAGGAAATTTCCGTTAACCAGATACCAATTTGCAAGGAAAATTTGGTTTGAATAGGACGATTGGACGCAATGCGTATTAAATAATTGACAATTTAAATGAGAGTCGTTGTGGCCTCATTGATTCTTATCAGCATCCGCAACAGCACGCGAAACATCACCAACATGCGCGCATCTGCCCGTCAGTAAATCCTCGCTCAATAAGCAAAATCTACCCTCATCCCTTATCAATTTAGAACAACCCCCTCATCCCTGCGGCCGAGAAATCCACCCCTTGCGGAAATTCTGACTGGCGAAAAACGGAGCCATATGCCGATGGCCTTCTCTCCGCTCGCGACCCGTGACCCGCATCGGGGTCAAGCCACCCCGGGGGGCCAGCCGCGCTGCCCCTGTCACCCTGTCACTGTCGAAGAAATCAATAAAAATCCGCCCCTGCTCGGTGGGCCCCTCGAATCGCGAGAACGCGCACCGGGGGCATTGACCGTCGCCCGCCGAGTCCTGGCTCCCCGGGAAAAGGGGCCACGGGGTCCCCTGGGGACCGCGGGGTGCTTTACCTGTGCGTCCGGACTAGAAAATAAGCAGACTGACGAGAACCCAGCCCCTTGGTTTATGTTGGTGCTCACGACTGTTCGCGCGTGCGCCGAGTACCAGAACCAGGACCGTCTCGAGCTGGGCTGTAGCACGAGGTGTTAATTAAATTCTATCAGTCCAAAATTACGCTGAACAATCCTCGACTTACACTATATATCTGGAAATTAAAGAAGCGAAAAGCCTCTGTTAGCCTAATATTTTCAAATGAAGAAAAAATAAATTTGTACCGACCGAAAAAATGTTTACGGTTTTTTGAGTAAATATTTTTGATAACACGCAACGAAAAATATTTACGCCCGCGGATTGGGCCATTCACTACGCAACACATCGGCGCGGCCTATTTTTTAGGCGGCCCAGCCGTTGGCGAACGCAAACGAAGGCCACTCCAAGGCAGACCTTCCTGAGGGCACTCACTCTTTATCATTTTATTTATTCGCCTATTTTAGTTTGCGCTCGCTCCACATATTTCCAATTAACAGCGCAAATAGGGCCCTATAATTTAACGCCGGCGTCAGCGTCTGTTCCCCTCGCATTTTGTTTTCTCGTCGTGACGCACACGTCTAACCGCGAGTGTATAAATTGGGCGTGACAATTATTGTAATTAAAGGTGCTCGCTCAGGAGACTTGGACTTTCTATAAGAAGCCAAGACTTTTCCTCTCTCGATCATCTCGTGAGAAGTGGAATTTTTCGACGTCGGAAACAGGTTCTCCGCATAGCTGCAGTGACGACGATAAATTTAACGCTTTCGGAATTTCCAAAAATAGCCAGTGAAATCTTTATAGCGCACAGCAATAGATTGGAGGGAAATAATGCTCAAGGTGTACATCTTTCACAGGAATGAATTCAATGCTATTATTGTCCAATTAAGGTGAAAAAATGCGATCGACTCGTATCAAGGCGCCCCGCTTGGCACATAAATTGTGTTTAATTGTCGAAGTGGGGGAGATCGGAGCAACTTATTAATGACATCTAATTGTTTTGAGGCATTGAACTGAAATTGCTATTATGAACGCTCGTAGATGTGGGAGATTTAACTCAATGTTGAGTCAACGCACAATGAGCGCTGCTGGCTCGGCGTGCGTGCATTTTAATGGAGCGCATGCTCGAGGGCAACGCGGACCCTTGAAATCACCGCACTGGCGTACCGACCTTTTCTACTCGCCAGTATAATTTATCCATTCGCAAAATGTCGGTCTCAGTAATTAAAATGTATAAAAAAAACTCACTCGTATGGCGTGACAACAGGTGAATTTGCATTATTTAAATTTCGTTATAATTGGAATAGCACTACATACGCCCGTAAAGTTCGCTAACTATCACGAGTTTGTAATTTTTCGCAGAACTGCAGCCTATAATAATTACAAGCTAGTGAACGTGAGTGACACGAAGGATGTGCACGAAAATTTTGAAATGTCATGACGTGACGTGTAGTTAAAAAAGATAAACTGCTATTGGTTTGGTTTAGATATTAATTTTATTAAAAATGATTTAAGAACATAAAATCGCATTGCTGGATACTAAGTCTCTTAATTATTATTTGGAAGTTGTAGCTAGTGAACATTTCTGAAAAATGTAGCTTTCAGTTTAGGCACGCGGTGTACATAATCTTGGTTGACTGTGCTTGCTGCTGAATTAGCATAATTAAGGCAGAGATCACTCTTTTATTGGTGGTGCTTTTCAACAATCACAGATTTTCTTGCATTGAGTATTTGAGTTTTAAATACCTGCCTGTCTAAAGTTAAACCAAAAACGAAATTTATAACATTGAAGAAATGACAAATCACTAGAAAAAAATAATATAAAAACAATGAGTAGACCGACTTTTTTAAGTAAATAGAGTCTGTATCAGAACGCCAATGCGGACTCATGCTTGATAAAATTTAAGTAAATTTGACCATTCATTAAGACTAGCATGAACTTAATAATATCACTACATAATGGTGAATTAACTGCTTTGGATTTTATGATAAATGCTTCTCAATCGAGTCACAGGGGAAATCGGTCCTGCAGGTAGGCGTACGCGTGCTCATATACGAGCAACATGACAGCTCCTCCAGGTCCGAGGCGCATCACTTTGGGCACCAGTCCCTTGTACAAGGCTCGCCAGCCTTCTTCCGCAACCACTATGCGCATTGTGGCCACGGTGGACCGGTACTTGATGCCACTGGCCGGTTGCGGTCCCTGGATGCGACTTTTGGCCACGTCGAATGGGATGTTGAAGCATGAGGCCATAGTGCCTGACACAAAGCCAAGTAGAAGTTTCCGGAAAAACTCCAGAGCAGGGTCCTATTTTAAATAAAAAAAGTTAGTGGGTCGATTAGACAATAAATTTAATAGCGTTTGGGCGTAAAAATTCTAACTATTTTTTTTGAAACGATCATAAATATTTTTTAAAAGAGCCAAAAGTTATTTGTATCATGATGATTAGAAACATGAAATTGAATAAAAAATTACTGGCACATATCTTCTAAGTGTGAAATAAAAATGCTATGAAATAAAAAAGTTTGGTAAAATTTCAATAGTTTTGTATTTAGGAGTCTTATACTTGCCACCTTATAAAACCAGTGAATATTATTTAAAGCATTGCTTACCTGCGATTCAGGGAGGTAATTCTTGGCGGAGTGGTAGAATCCAAAGTAAACCATGTTGAAAGCTCCGTTGCGAGCGATTGTGGCCGTCATCCCCTTGTTAAATCCCCAAAGCCCGTTTTCTCTGACTATTTGTCTCGTCATGCTCCAAGTTGAGGGCGCCTTGCCCTTATTGGCCTGAAGGGAAACTTTCACCACTTCAAACGGGTTGACCAAAATTGCCTCCGTGATGCCTGCACTCAAACCGGCCAATGAAAAGGTCTAGGAAACAGTAAAATGTGTTAAGCTCTTATTCAAACGTACACAATATTTTGAAAAAACTCACCACAGGCGTTGGGGTTGGAGAACCAAACAGAAACACCTTTTTGTACTGCTCGAATGTGAAGAACTGGAATTTGGAATCCAATTAGTTAAAGGTTATTGATTAGGCTATTTTACAATTTTAAACTTATATTATTTTGCAATTTAGGAAGACCACAAAACATTTTTTTTTTAATTTAGCTTGCATTTTTTTAGTGAAAATACAATGTTATATCTTTCAGATAACAAAAAAACTGGTTTTATTCTTGAGTTCAAACTGCCGTATTTTTAAAGTACTTGTCCTAAATAAAATCCCTGTGTTGAAATAGCATGCTTATATTTCTCACAGTCAGCAAATTAAATAGAGAGTAGTTTCCAGGTCACGACACTGCTGTAATAAATTGTATTATTTATTCATCAAGTAACTTTTTGAACATTCAATTAATAACTCTGAAAGCAAAGTGGAAAAAATTTTCTACAGTCACCCTAAAATATGGTGCGTCATTATCACAAGCAAACTTTTCTCCAGCAAAATGTTGCAATGATACAGCAACTCCCGCTTCGAGATGTTTACGCGAAGATGCAATACAAGGGTCATAAATTATATCAAGGAACTAAAATTAGATTGTGCCCTAAATGATAAGATATAATAATGGGTTCACCTTGACGGCCCTTTTCGGGGTCTCTGCCAAAATTGGGGGCACCACCCCCTTCCAGTAGGAGAGAAAGCTTTCGTGTCGGTACATTTTCTTCAGGCAGTCCACAACGCCATTGTAAAATTGCGGGTCCAAAGATGCTCCACGAGTCTGCAGCTGCAGCCGTGTCTTCACCAGGTCCAGGGGGTGCATCAGGCACACCTCGACGAACCCTGCGCATGGAAAGAAGGAAATAAATCTTTTAATCTAGAGATAGAACGAAACAGAGGGGGGACTCAGGGTTAAGTTATGTTCACTCACCGGCCGAACCGCCGGCCGCGATTTGCATGGCCGCCTGTTGGGCCACCTTCCGCGGCTCCGACATCGCTGGCCCGGTGTCTTGGTCTCGTCTGTGTTTACAATGAAAGCTGTCTGGTCGTCCGCTAGGGGCCCCCACTGGCGCTCATCTTTATCTGGAGCACGTAGCAATCGCGTTGCAGCGTGACAAAGATGAAATTGCAGAATTCAAATGAGATATATAAATTAAATTTTTGTTGAACGCAAATTTACTTTCAAATTTTTTTGCTGATTTAGCCCTAGCCAAAAATTTATAAATTTTAAGCTCAACCCTTTTATTTGATAAACTATACTAGAGCATTTAAACACAAAAATTCCTTCTGCTCCCGCAATTCAATACATATTTATTTCCTTATCGATCCAAGCATGATGCGTAATTTAAAAGCAGTGTCCTGCTTATTGTGCCCCTGCAAGTAGCGTAAATATGCAACCTGCACAAAAATAAAGTTAAGCGAGTTGCATACACAGCACCAAGTTGTTGCATTTTCTCCTAATTTTGTTAAATGTCACGCACAACAGAATCTCTATCTTGATGTTATATATATTTTTCTTCTTTTTGTAAGTGCAAAGCATTAAACTGCTGTTTAAAAATCTTCTGCTAGCGAAGCAGAAAAATGGTGATGTGAAATCAGAAAACAAACATTTAAAATTGTTTCAACATCGCGCCTTCTTCCATTTGATAATTTTTCTCCCATTGCGTGAGTTTTAAGTGCAACTATTTTTCAAATAATTGCGCGATCGTAGTCAATGACATTGTGCGGCGCGGTTTGGAAGCAAATAAAACACTTCTCGTTTTTTTAGACGCAATATGTTTCTTATTTTTCCTATGGCCGCAAGGTACCATTTATTTATTGTTGAGAGTGTTATAATTATTTTATTGCACGTTTGAAGTCGTAGCTGTGTAATTAAAATAGTGCTCGCCTACCAGCAGGCTTTAGCGCATTATAATATCTCGCGACACAAAAGAGGCCGTGCCGCAATGTGTTACATGGAATTTAGATTTCAGTTGTCACTTTCGCCCTTGTGCAAATGCAACATACAATTCACTTGATGCAACTTTTCTTACTATTCGATGACAATATGGTCGAATGAAATTTAATCTGAGACGATGATGATTTTCTCCGATCAAGAGCATTCTTTTGATTTTTGTTTTAATGAAGTTAACTTGGCCAAAAAACTTAAAAACTGATCAAAAAGTTGAAAAAATCACAAAGTTCCGGAGAAAAAATTGGTCTCCGGCCCTTCAGGCCGCTAAGCACTATTAAACTTCAATTTCACAATTTTGTTAGCCGTGCAAAAATGCACAGCCACTAGGATAAATTTTGGATTAACCCGTTGAGCCAGGCGCCGCCTCAAAATTGCGAGCCTGCCTTTATTTAATAAACTTAATGTAAATGCTTAAATGCTCTCATTGAAATATATTTGATAAAAATTATAATTTATTAGTTTTTGCGTAGTTATTGCCATATTTATTTCATATCTATTTTGATTAATAAATCTAAATACATTTCAGCTAGCTTTTTAATTTTTGATTCATTTCCATTGCCTCATTCAAGCAAATATTAGGAATTTATGCCACAAAATATCTAAATTCATCATGGATATGATTTTTTTTCAAAGTTAATTTCTTAATATATAAATTAAGGGATTTGATTATTGTTTGCTTCAGTCAACAATTATAAACCATATCTGCACGCATTATGATTTATAAATGGCATTTTGAGGTAAAGTATTATAAATTGAGTGAGGTTTGCTTCTAAATTCTAAATAAAGAAAATCGATTCTTTTTTCTTATTGCTATACTCTATTCTCTATTGGTATTATTGGTGGGAAAATGAGTTGAAGCTTAGGTAACAAAAGGTAACACAGTAATTTTGTGACAAAAGAGGAAAGTTTTACCTTTGAAATGGCGAACAATGTGTCCCTTGTGGATTTCTTATTTAGTTGTAGAAGAATTCACCACACTGTTGGATAGAATCGAAATCTGCCCTGAAATAATAGTCAAACGCTACGAAAATTTCGTCGAAATTAGGCAAGGTTTCAATTTCTCTACAGCTTTTCTAGAATTCTATATTATTGCACATTGAAGAGTTGAAAGGCTATTTTAAACTGTCCAAAATTATTTAAATAAAGCTGTACAGAAAATTGTCAAAAATCATTTCAACTTTACTTGAAATACTCTAAAAATTTGTAAAGCGCTAAAATTTTCCTAAGTGGCCGGTTAAATTTGCGATTTAATCGGCTCAAAAGTTAGTATGTTACATCAAGCGGTGAACACTGTCTGATCCCTATTGAAATTCAGGATTTTTTCTCCACTAGAGAAATTAGCCTTGCAATCTGCACACCATTATGATCACGACGAGAGGAATATAAATCAAGCAAAAACTATTGACAAAACCATTATTTTTTCGAAAAATAATGTTTTGCAAAATTTGAAATTTTATGTGATGTGGTCCTGATTTCAATATTGGGACTTGTATAGAGATTGACTATTGTAAATTCTAAAAGCAACAGAGTCAATTACCATTACTCCCCATTGACTGCTTAGTGCTTACTGTAACCAACTGCAAAAATAATTTGCAATTGTTGACCTCTTTCTGCTACAAAAAGTTATTAAATTTATAAAATAACTTATTAATATTTCTTCGCCATTTTGCTTTGCATTATTATTTATAAGAGATATATATCAAGGACTTTGGCACTGAAGTTGAGCAATGATTTACAATTATTAAATCTGTAGATGCAAACAATACTGTTTTTATTTTTGTTATCTGAAAGCAATTGAGTATTTCCGATAGCCATATGTTTGCATTCGTTTGCACAAACAATACTTCAATGAGACTAATTGCAAACTCAGAGGATCTATATCAAGCAAATAGAAGCAAATTTTAATCTTGCTCGTATTTGCGGAAAACTGCTTGATGTTCTGTCCAGCCTGTTTTACGTCACTCGTGATTAATTAAACAGCAACAATAACAGTTAGCACATGCAAAAGTTTTGGTTTGATGTTCAGGGTGAACGTTTCGCAACGCATGAGTTGAGCGTCCAATTTTGCCGCGAGCTACGGCGAACGGTGCGAATTCAGTATCATCTGCGGGAGATAAAGTCGGCTGGCAATATGTTTTTAGGAATGGACGCTGAAAAAGCAGAAATTAATCTTATCACGCGCGCTCGGCAACTAACGTCGTATGAATTTTCATACTCGGCCACGGCCAGCGTTCTTCTCTCTCGCGAGGCACGCGGCGCGCTTCTGCTCACTCGCGGCCAGCGGGGTCTTTCTCCTTTGACTCGGATTGCAGCCGGCGGCGGCAGCGGCAGTCCCCTCTCCCTTGCGGCGAACCTTGAGCCGAACGCGTGCAATCGGCGGCGCGCGTACACTAATAAAGTTCCGCCGAAAACCCCCCTTTTGAATCGTGATGCGATAAATTGCGAATCGGCGGCTGTCGGGGGCGGCACATGAAAGCGGCGGTGGAGGCCGGAGGCCGCGGAGGCGCTGGCGGGCACGCTGGTGCATGTGTTTGCTCGCTCGCTCACCGCCGCCGCCGCGATAAGGGCCCGCGAGTTAATTTATGCACGCAGTCATGTCGCGGCTCGAGTGGCTGCTGCTGTTCCTCGTGTTCGTCGTGTATGTGGTGCTCGGGGGCGTGGTGCTCATGCACCTCGAGGGCCTCAACGAAGAGGCCCAGCGGGCCCAGGACGAGGACAAGGCCCGCCAGCTGCAAGGTGAGACACGCCGCCGCCCCCGCGGTGACCTCAACGCGCGGGTATTTGGGGGTGAGGTCGAATCGAGTTTTTTTCGTGCGAAGTAGGGCTGTCCTTATTGGTCACTGCAGCCTATCCAATGTGAAATCGACGCCGAAACTGGTTGAGCGTAAAATGCCTTTTCTGACGACAAGGAAAAGGTCCGGTTTTTAATTCCTGATTGATGTTTTTGTCGGGTGAAACGTGGGAATGTGCTGAGAGCTTTTAAATTTGTGAGAAATAGGTCTAGGATTATATATGCTGTGGGTTAATTAAATCCAAAGCCCTGATGGCGGGTTATTTATCGACATACAATACCTTCACTCAATTTTCCCAACGCATCGTTTTGTGACCTCCTATTACTATATAATCGTTCCTCGTTTTTCCCCAAACCTATGGGAGTTGTGGTGAAGACCGCCTTTTTCATGCTTTTTGATGCGCATACGAGTTGTTAAATAATTTAAATTAAAGCTAATAATCTTCAGAAGGAATGAGAAAACAGTCTTCGTCATTGTAGATCACATGATTTTTAATCACTCAACCAGCTTCAGCGTCCTATTTTATGCGAAAATTTAACAAAATATTTCACTTGAAAAAGGCCGCATTTTGAACGCTGAAACTGGCTGAATCAATAAAAACTTTGAAGCAATTAATAGAAAGTCTGTTTTCTAAAAATAGTTAAATGGACATTTTTTCAGAACATTCCAAAATTTTAGAACAACCATACAAAGTAGAAGTAAACATTTCTTTGTGATAGGAATGGAAGAGTAATGGCTAATGCAACCTTTGGCTTATTGTTAGCTAACGAAACATTCAAAAGTTGCCAAGACACTTAAATCACCTGTTAATAAGCCACTTGCCAACTCTTGCAACCCATTTCTGTTTAGCGTCATCCCAAATCCAGCAGAAGCGCCTGTAAAACAGTTACTGGCCTTCCAACTCGATTTTATGTATTACCAGCTCATCCGTAACCACACGAGAGCAGGGATAATATGTACAATATATAATTGCAACAGCCAGCATTTTAATCGCGCACAACAAAGGCACTTTCAGTCCGCAATAAAGATCAAGGTCTGCGGATTTTGAAAATGGCGATCTATGCGTTTTGCCGATGAATGCGCGTATCGGTCGTGAGCAGCCTTCTGCAGGTACTGATTGTGAGCTTGCGGTGTTAGTTGAAAGGTTAGCCAAGCGGCGACCCAGTTCAGCAGTAGCAGCAGCATTGTCGGTGAAATCAGCCGAGCAATTAATAATTATACCGTGTGTCAAGCAGGAATCGGTTGGACGACACTCGCGTGTGTTGCGTCAACATTCACCGTGGCGCGAGTTCTTTCTTTATTGTCTCCTATGCGAAAACAATACCACCTTGTCCCCCGCGAGTTACTTTCGCAGGCCGCCACCTTGATCCTGAAAATGTTTCCAAGCAAATCGACCCCTTTCGCTGAAAATTCCGCACAGCCAAAGTTTGCGACCTCAAACACTCACGGAATACTCTCTGACGTCAGTGAAATCGTGAGCAATGTCAAATTAACTCCTAACAATGCAGATACACACTTTGTAATGTATATGCACATATGCTATTATAGTAGAAAATAAATTTTCGCAATAAATAGTGGAATAAAATAGGTTAGTAAATCGACGGAAAAACAAGTAACAAACGAAACTCAATACTTTCGTGCAATGAAAAATTTTCTTTGATGACTAGGAATATAAAAAGTACAGCTAAATTTGCTCTTTTGTCGCTGCTCAAGCAAGACGCAATTATTTAAAAGTATTTTATTAACCACCATAAGAGTCACCTTGCTGAAAGAGACAATACAACTTATGAATAGAATAATGTTTTTTAAACTGATTTAAAAAATTAATCACTGTTTGCAATAATTTATTGGTAAAACACAATTAATTTTGCAAGAATTTAAATTTTCCAGTATCTAAAAATGCTAGAAATATTTTCACTTCAAATTGTCAAAGTAAGCTGCACACGTGGAGTAGAGCTATTTTTCAAATCAGTATATGTAGATTTTCTGTGCATTATATATTTGATATCTGATTTTTTAAAAATTCGCATTTCAACAGTTGTGAATTGCAAGCGACACTGGCGGTCTTTGAATTAGTATTCATTATTGTCATTTGTTTCACGCTCATGCTATATTAGTGATGCAGAATGCGCGCTCGCGGTTTGCGTCGGTGTTGTGTGTTTAATCGCAGTCGGCCAGATTGCATTATTCATGCAGGTCTTGATTGACAAATAAAAATTACCCAGCTTGTCCATTTTGGATAATCTTGAGCGAATTTTATCAATAATTGCAGTCAATTAACGATAGAGACAATTAACGCGGGTCGCTATCTTCAAAAATTCCAGATAAGTGAAGAGCTTGTATGACTTAATTCTATTCATAGAGCTCCTCTTTTACACCGAATGATCAAGGTAATGTTTTTTTTCTGATAAAAATAACTTATTTTTATAATCTTAAAATTACCTTTCTCTTTATCTTTTAATTTATACATTTCACTCCAACATGTCCAAGATTTTCCATTTAAAAATAATCTCAACTTATTTATGGATTTATGTCCTTCAAATATTGGTACGGGGTTTTGTTAAAAATGATTGGCATTATTCACTTGCTGTCATACCACCTAGTGAGAAAGTCAAGCTTTTGAACGAAAACAACCTTAATTTATGCGATAAAATCCCTTTGAAAATACGGAAGAACAAAATGCCACATACAAGATAAGCGTGCAATGATTGATGGCACAACTGAGGGAATATCCTCTCCTTAAGGTGATAACGAAGAATTTATTTTTACAAAAAAAAATGTTGTGAAGGACTTTAATGACTATGCATTTTTTCATAACTATCTTATTCCAAACAATGCGACCGCGGCATATATTTGTAACCTCCTTCAAATGAATTGGACTGTACTGTTCATGCGCTTTCATTAGTAAATCAGAAGTGCTTGAATCTAACGAGAGGATTGATACTGAAAAATCCTGGAAAATCTTGTTGCCAATGCATGAACTCGTCCCTTAGGATCACTTAGGATTCAGTTGAAGCCAAAATTGGCCCAAGTAGCACTGTAATTTTTTTTAAAAGTGGCTGCAAAGTTAGCATACTTTTCAAATGGTGATGACTGTCTACCTACTTGAAATCTTGTGTTATTTTACAGCAAAGAGTTTCTCCAAAAAGTGTCATACACTGTTGAATAGATTTTGACGAAAATAATCAAAATCTTCCAAGAAAATGTGGTCAAGCACTGTAAATTTTGGAGAAAATTTGAATTTTTACTATAGCAAGGTATTTTTTTAATATTGCATATTGTAGAACAAATTGTTTATCGGTCAACAGCTTATTGCATCCAATAATTCATACAATTTTTAATTGGCATCCTGTATCAACCAACTTTACATTAGATAGTTTTACAGATGCAAACAGACGTTTCAAACGATGCCAATTCTTTTGATTTAAGCAATTTAAGGAGAGTAAAGCTCTCCTTAATGCAATGCAGTGTTAAGGAAATGAAGAACAATTCAGTTGTTAAATGTCTCAGTCAATAACAGCATTGTATTTTCTTTATTCTTAAACGGATTTGAATTGCGTTTTCCAAATTCCATTAAAAAGAACCAACATTCACAAGGGAATAACTCAGGAATAAAAAATATTTCCTTATTGGTAAAGGTCATTTATATTACTCCGCTACAGTTTCGGTCGTCCGCTGTGGTCCTAATTTGAGCACAATGATCACTTTAAACATCACGAGTGACCATTGTGCTCGTGAATTAGAGCTGCAGTGGACAGACGAAACCTAAATAGATTGTAATGGAGATGACCTTTTTTAATTAATAAATTTAATATCCATATTTTCTTTTAGCAAATCAGGTTATTACGCTGCCAAGTGTGCGAATTACGAGACATCAAGGCAGATTAAGTTGGAATTTGCTATACATGGGCGGGACCGGCGGCCGCTGACAATTTGCACGCGCCTCTCGCGACAATACGAAATTTATATTCGCCGGTACACAAACCGTAGGCTTGAGCACACACACAGACAAAAAGTCTAACAGAGGATTATTGTGTACACATTCGTACGCAACAAACCAACTTTCGTCGTGTGTACAGTTTGGGCGCTTTTCCGGCAGGCAGGCGGGCAGACAGCACGCTGCGCGGCGTTTATCACCAACCTAATCCAGACCAAACAGCGAGAGAGCTCGCTCCTCAAGTCTAGTGTGCTCTTGTTTGCTCAGTTCGTTGGCTGAACCCAAACACACCACAATAATACCCCCACAATAAATAAGTTTGCGTGCTAATTAAGGCTCTCGTCTCACTTGCTGACAATTTCTTCCTCCGTCTAAGCCCGATTTTGAGCCCCCCACGTGCCTCTCTGCTTGAACAGGGCGTGGAGGCATGCTGTTTGCTGTAAGGGTGGTAAATTTTCCTTGAATTTTAAGAATTCATTATTTACGATGGTTTTTTAAAGTTTGCTGCAACACCGTATGATGTTAGTTTTTGCGTTTATACACGGAAAATCAACTTGCGTGAGATAGGAACAGCAAATTTGTATTATAATGAACTCTTTTGAAGAAAACATGCAGTTAACCATGCAGTGCGAATGGATTCTGAATTATTTGAAATTGAATTTGAATAAAGTATGTACAAATAACTACACCGCTGTTTGTCTAGGGAAGATTTTTGCGCGGAAAATTTTATCAATTGTTCTTGCTCTGCACTGTTCCAAAATTAGCACTGTAGATCGCATTATTTTTATTTCTTTCTAAAATGTTAGTGATGTGGCAACGGCTTTTTCAAAGTGACTATGGCCGAGTCGCGGCTACGAACGTTTTTCAAAGAACTGCATTATCTACCTATACTTACTTTATGTTTTATACTCGAAATGGACTTTTGTTTAAACAGGAAGAAAGCACGGGCAACATAAAAAAGTCAGAATACTCTCGCATTTTAAAATATTTGATATATATTATATCGTTTCGTTTATCCATCCTTAAGTCGTTACTCTGGTTTCTTTTACAATTTAGATTCTGTCATTTCAGATTTAGTAGAAACAACTCTCGTAAACGGCTCCCATGAACGGCTGCAGGCCATCCACAGAGTGTCCCAGTACTGTGGCAAGCCTCTACTACCCCAAGAAACTACACTTGACGAAGAATCGCCGCGAAAGTGGGACTTCTACAATTCCTTCTTTGTCGCTGTCACCATCGTCAGCACAATAGGTAATAAATTTTCCTTATCAATTACGCTCCACGCGTGAAATATAAACTTTTTTCCGTTTTTTTTTTAAATGTGCAATTCTTGTGCGAGAGAAAATTTCTGGAAAATTTACTTTTCGAATCATCGCGATATTTATTTAATTGGAGAACGCGTTGATTGTCCTAAAAACGCAAGTTCCTTGAGAGCTTCTGTGTATTCTGCCGGCTTTTAAAGGTTACGGAAACATGGCGCCAACCACTTTTGGCACGAGAATGTTCTGCATCGGCTACGCACTCGTCGGCATACCCTTGAACGGCATCCTGCTCGCAGGTCTCGGCGAATACTTCAGCCGCACATTCCTCAGGTGATCACGAAAGAGTGTATTTTTTTAAATTTCTCTCTCACTCTTTCTCGTGCGCGCGTCCCTGTATAATAGCGAGAGAGCTTATGCAATACGTGTGACTCGCGCTTGCACGCATCGACTAATTAGCTGGATGCACGCAGCAATTAAAATAAATCAATTTGAACAGAGCGCACCACCGTTACAAGGAGGAACCACAGGGCAGATATCAACTACTGCTCAAGGTGATGCAGTACCTGGCAGCTGGGATCGCACTTTTTATTCTGCTACCCGCGGTGCTATTCGCCCTAGCTGAGGGCTGGAGCTACGAGGAGGCCGTCTACTACGCCTTCATCACGCTCTCGACTATCGGCTTCGGCGACTACGTTGCAGGTTCTTTGAATAAATTTTCTACTAGCAATAGTTACATACAGGTGCAGAAATATGAATATTCATGGCAAGAAAGTATGAGATAATTATATTATTGCCCTTAACCGTCAAATAGATCATGCAATAATTTTATTTTATTCTTTGAATCTACCCGACCAAAACGTTTTTGCTAATTTTTTTGTAATCGAACCAAGACTAATTTTTAAGCAATACTGCACCTGAATGAAAACACTCTTACTCTTTTATTGTAAATTTAAAGACAAACCCTAAAGAGAAGTCACGTATAAACTAGTGTTTAAATTTCAGAGCGGCATTCGCATTGTTAATAAGAAAATCGGTTGATGGTTTTTTAGATTTAGTAATTTTTGAACGGACCACCCCTCAAAATCTTACGTGCACCAGAGGATGCAAAGAGAAGTCGATTTGTTGCGTGCTTTTTGCAATTCTGATGGTTAAATCTCGCCGTCAAAACAAATAAAAATTGAAAATAGGTTAAGCTGTAAAAGTTATAAACTCAAATTTCTTGGACACTCAGAAATTTTCACTTAATATACATGATCCTGGGACCTATTTTCTGGCTGTCTTTAAATTAAAAAAAAATTCACTGGGCTTAACAGTAATGGGAAAACGCTAGAAATATTTAGAAAATGAATTTGACCCATATTTTTGGTGTTCATTTAGTTAAGCTCGGCGAGGGAAATCTAATTGAATAGTAGATTTATTAAAAGAACTAAGCCTACAGCGCTAAAAGTACTATATAGATAAATTTTTATGTAGAGCGTTTCGCTGCTTTTCTTACAATTAGAGTCACTTTCCTTGCCAAACAAACAACATTCCCCTCAAAATTTGCATTACAATCATCATCAGAAAGGAATCTAATGCACACCTTACTTTTCAAGTTGCGACTCTAGCAGAGGGGAGGCACAAAAACAATAACCCGCTTACAGTTAAAAATTCACAAAAAAATGTTAGTGATTGTTTCATTGTTAGAATAGTATGGTAACAGGTGTAAATTTCATCAATTTTGCTTGAAAAAAATTTCAAAATCTTCGTGTGACCAGTGCCTTTAATACTTTTTTTATCAGTTTACCACTTTCGAGATGGGCGACCTTCTGATAGCGAACAATTTGCGAAAACTCCGTGTCCTAATAACATCGCGAACGAATAACATGGGCGCACGGGCCTCATTGGAGGAGGTCCAGTCTAGAAAAGGACCAAAGGCGACTCATGTTACTACCCCCGCACCAGGGTTTTCTAAGTTAACAAATTTCCTTCTAGGTTTCATGGCCAACGAACAGGACTGGAAGCACAAATTTGGGATGCTGGGCGCGTACCGTGCGTTCATCGTGCTGTGGATCATGTTCGGACTGGGATACCTGGCCATGATCCTGTCGTTCATCACGCGGGCGATGCGGTCGTCGCGGCTGCGACGGCTGGAGAAGCGGCTCGCGCACCGCATCAAGAGCGCCCGCCTGTGGCACTCAGGCGAGATCGGCTACCTGAGACGCGTCCTTAACGAACTGTACCTCCTGAAATTCAAGGTGCACGGTGGCCGTCACGTCATCAGCCGTAGCGCTTGCAGCCGCCAGAGCAAACGAGCCGCTTTTCCGTGTAGTGTCGCTAGTCATAGGTTTAGCTACGCCCTAGACTCTTTCGAGTGTAGTCTGCTGGCCTCTAGTCGCAAGTCAAGCTATAGAGTTCCTAGCCTGACTCTTTGCCCCACTCACTCTCTCTACCTGCTGCAGCCGGTGTACCGCGGCCGCAGATCTCTGGCCGCCGTGCCAACCCTGAGGGGACGCAGCCGCAGCCTGAACCTGGACGAGGAGCAGCTGCCGCCCCGGCCGCCACCGCGCAGCCTCTCTGAGTCGTGTCTCGACCTGATCGACCGCGACGCCACCTTCGCCTCCTCGCCTCGCAGGGTGGAGGCGGCCGAGCTGCTGGCCACCGTGGCGGCGGCTGCCGCGGCCGTCGAGGCCGTAGAGGAGGAGGAAGCCGGCGCCCACCACGGCCTCCCCGACGAGGATATCTTAGCCGACGAGCGCTCCCGCAAGAGCAGCGGCTCCAACTCGCGCAGGAGCAGCGCCGCCGGATCCAGGAGGAGCAGTTGGATACCCTCGCGCAGGGGCAGTTTGATCCCAATGTCCGGCAAGAGCAGCGCCGCTCCCTCACGCCGAGGAAGTTTGATCAATGGAGATGCGCGTCGCACTAAAGGGTGAGACACAAAATTCGGCACAAGAGAACCCAGGGTTCTGGGTTCGTTCCGCATTGACATACATTTTTCCCTCAAATGTGTTCACTTTTGTGATATTTACATGGACCACCAGACCAAAGTTTTCAATCTAGCAATATTTTTAAGTCACGGACACAAATTTAAAAAACTTAAAATAATTTTAAAATTCAATTTTTGTTCAATCGTGATATTTGGCATATTGATATGCCCTTTGAATAGACCAATCAATTGACAGGTCAGTTTTTTACTTTCAAATATTCTCAGAAAATTTCTCAAAGAGCGCCTGTATTTTTTTTAAACTCATATAAATATAAAACACTTTTTTTAAATTTGCTATTTTTAACTCGGAAATGATGCTATAGATTAAATATTATAATTGGTAATTTTCCTTAAATTTAATGAAAGTACACGTTTGAGGCACAAATTTGCATATTAGAGCGGAGCGTACTCAGAGTTTCCTTGTCAAAAACCATACAAATTTGTAATGATAAAGAGCCAACAATAATAAGAAAACCTGAATGGTTTGGGAGGAGCTAGTCTTTGCTCGTGGGGAACTGTATGTGAAAATGAAAATTCAGCTCCTGGAGTAAAATGATTTTCAAGTTCAATAATGGACTATTGCAGCGCTTGCTTTCACAGGTTGCATCTCATTGTCAGTAAAATTAAATTTTAATTGAATAATATTTGACAGACTTCAATAAGACAAATTGATCAATGATGAATTTTTATACTGAATTAATATTATTTTTTCAAATTTACCCGTTCGCTTGAGAAGTTTTGCTGAAATTTTGCCTTGACCGATCAAGAATTAATGAGTAAAATTGCCCAATGGACAACTTTCGATTAAAGAACGTGATCCACACCAACATTTGAAATGATATTAAGTGTTTAAAAACAAATAATATCTTTGAGTTTCCCCTGAAATAAAATTATTTGCCATAAAAACTGTGTAGACCAGGACCCAAGCAAGGCTCTTTTAATTGACTTTAATTTTTGCTTCATTACCTCAATTTTTACATATAGGTCAAGGTGAATTATATTTATAACAATTGTAAATTATTTTTGCTTAAGTAAACGTCGTCTAAACTGACTATTTTTCATAGCTAGGTTTCATTTATATTTTGCTTTGACAGGATTAAACCTTAGAAAATTTTAATAGTTTTCGGATGGAACCAACAATAAGCAAACTCTTCTAAACTTGTTGGCTGTTTTTTTTTCGATGCAATTACTGTACAAATAATTTACACAAGTATCATATTATTATATCTTATCTATTACCGCAGACTTAAATAATGTTGCGGATTATTTTGCATTTCAGACGGGCATCTCTGCGTAGAGTATTAGCAGAGCGGAATCTGAGTGCAGCTTCGCAACAAAGCTCTCCACTTCAAGAGCGCCGGCCGAACGCGCCAGATTGGGATCCAACAGCTCGGCGAAGGTCCGAAGGGTTTGTCCTCAGACCCCCCACGGATGAACCATTTTCCGAGGCAAGTCTAGTGAATTACAAAATCTATATTAAAACAGTAAATAACATCTTACACGTGGGATTAAATAATTTGAATGTAGCTTCCATTCCCTTCAAATTGTAACAACTTTTTAAAATTTGTTTATTTTTGGAAAAAAACACCAAGATCCATTCTGATTAGACAGATTCATCTAAATCGTGATTTATTAAAGAACAGGGCATCACATTAGCTTCTCATCTCACGAAACACTGAACTTACATAAATTCTCTCTTTGGACTGACCCGAGCTCTGTTGCTTACAACTCACACACTTATAATATGTACACACTCAAACAGAAGTTGTTGTGCACAACAACAATTTCCTCTGACTAACTGGCTAAACCGGCGGACGCACTCAGACAGTCAGACAGAACAATAAACAGACACTGTCCGGCAGCGTAAGTACTGATCAGGTGTGGTTTGCAGCTGGACGGTACGACGGTGGGCGACCTGATGCGGGCGCTGCACGCGCTCCACTCCCGTCGCGGCTCGCTGCGTCCCACGCTGACCTTCGAGGACGAGACCTCCAGTGCTGGGGTCGCAATGCGAGCTGCAGATGACGACGACGACTGGGACGGCAAGTCGGTGCAGATCTCGCGCCTCTGAGGGCACCCGAGCGTCTGAGGCGGTGCTGCAGACGTGACTAAGTTTATCACACTGACACTGTCACAGTGTCCAGTCACTGCACTTCAGTAGGGTAGAGATTCGCGCGCACAGAGAAACACAGAGCAAACGAGACGCGGACGCAGCTGCTCGAGGCGGAGTTTCGCCCCTTTTTTCATACACTTTATGACAATTAAAAAAAACAAAAAATACCCGAGTGACTCCTCTCGTGGGCGGAAGGCGCGAAAAAAAGATAGGCGGATGTGCTCCGCGAGTGCCGATTCTTTTGAGTAAATGACGCAAACCGCTGCGCGATAAAACTCGGTTCGCTGAAGGGGATGAGTGACTTTGCTCTTTCAAGTGCGAGTGTGAAAATGCAATAAAAGCCAGGAGACCCGTTCCACCCCAGCTGCCGACAGTTTTCATCTGATAATTTGTTTCAATTTTTTTTTCGCATTATTGAGTGCAGTGCAAACTAATTCTTTGCGAGTGATGACCGAATTTTTAAAAGGGGCTCAACCATGAACCTAAATCGATAATAAGTTTAAAGAATTGGTATTAAATCGTGATAGGAGCCTATCACGCAAAATCAAATTACGGTTATTGACATGTTAAATTGTAAATCAAGTGATTCATTCTAAACTGTCGCGTAAAAAATTACTGCTCAAATTGTTAACCTCAATTTTCATTCATTTTTACAGCTTCAAAATATCAAGATATTATATATTTACACGTTTTGACATTACGGCGAATTTAGTGCACTATTTTTTTATAAGATAATCCCTTGAAGACAAGCAGAGTCAACTTGCTCCTTGAAATTTAGGCTGTAAAAATTGCTTAGGAATTATACGGCCAACAAGTGTATGAAAAGTAGCATTGATTTTCTGTTTTTGATCGTAATTTAATTATTTCATTCATTTCGATCACAAAACAATTCAAATCCATCCCGCATTGTAAATAATATGCGAGAAATAATCTAGCTGTGTCAACTGGGGCAGAGTCATTATACTTCTAGTCACTATGGCAAGATTTCAAAAAAGGAGAACCAGCAACGGGATGCACAGCCTCTTTTTCAATTTGTGTACATTTCGAGAGGACATACTACTAACTTATAAATGTAAGCAGGTCTCCACGCGGCCGATAAAATTAGACAGTGAGAAAGTAAGAACCAAAACACTGCCGCCCTTCAGCGGGAGCCAACGCAGCGGACATGCGCGCACCTGAGACGTCAAAAAATTTACGAGTGATTGATTCTGTGTAAGGGAGAGAGAGAGAGAGAGGGAGGGAGTCACCGTCGTCGGAGGTCAAAGTTCATTCGCTCTCTGTTTCTCGGTAGATTCACGACTGCTGCTGCTGTTGCTGCTGATGCACCTGCTTGAAAATGGACAGCAGGTTGTTGACGCCCACTAGGTAGCCGTCTTCGTGGTTGCTGACGACCCAGCGCGACGCGTGGTCGATCGCGAGGCCCGACGGCAGCCTCGTAGTCTTGGCAAAGTCAATCAACCACACGTTGGCGTTGCTCGCGTCGTGCACGAACAGTAGCGAACTGCCGATCACCTCATGTGTGGCGAAGAACTCGGACACCTCCAGCGTCGCCCTGATCGCCTTCAACCGCTGGATGTACTTGGGCTGCAAGCAAAGTGCGTCGTTAGAATATTTAAGCCGTTCAAAACGAAATCGTCTGTGCGTCCGTGAAATCTACTGCTTTTTTTGTTACTGTTCGCCCTGTAATTAAGTTTAATTCAGATTCACTGGAAGCTTTTAAATGAGAAATTTTCTACAAAATTAAATGAAATTTGACCAACTTGGAGGGTTGCGTGCCTCAGATAAAATTATATCAAGCAAGCAAAGATTCTTAAATTTACAAAACCAGTTTACCGTTAAAAATAATTGCAGGACGATTAATACCAAAATTATTATTTAGAGTTAATTTTAAAAATCAACTATGTTATCCAGTTTTAACAAACTAAAAAATTATCTTCTGTAACGGAGAATTCAGTCTTGAGATAATTAATTTTCTCGTGGGATCCCCCATTGCCAAGGCACAAAAATTGTCCATTTGTGCTTGTAGTTTAATAAAATATATTTATTCGCTGTTGCGTCCCGATTGTGGACGTGTGCATAACGACTTGCGTGGGTCGCCCCGGGCGACCCTTGGCTCAATTATAATTGTGATTAGACAGAAAAGATGAGTCAATAGATTTGATATTATGCGAATTAACGCACCACTTGTGTTTAATTATTTTGCAACCCCGAATGACGTTGATAGAGCGATTTCTGCAACTGGCAGGGTCGTAGAGCTTAGCACGTTGCATAACCAGTGGAGTGACGATTAGTACATTTCATTAATTGGCAAACACTTGAAACTACCAGAAAACAAACAAAGCTTTATCTGCGGGTCCTCAATCAAGATTTGCAAGTGGCAATTACTATTTGTGTAGTGGATTTTTTTTGTTGAGCTCTTTAAATGTTTGGTTATTAAACAAGGGCGTTAAGAAGTCGATTGACAAAAGATATAAATGACAGAACTGATTAAACAAAATATTATGACGTCCGAAATAAGATTAAATTTATATATTTCGAGAGCAATTCACACCGTGGCATTGGTACACTCAATTAATTCAAGATTGCGAGAGCAGCAGTGAAAAAAAAATGAAATGATAAATAGGCTTACTATGGCATGCGGGTAGCCGGCCGTAAATTCCCTGAAGGCTTCGGCCACCTGCTCCCTGGCCTTTGTGGTCTTAAAGTCTTTACTGGAGCGGCCGTCGGCCTGCCTGATGCCTTCGATCCGGAAGCCGAGGGTGGCCGTCGATGAGATGGTTTCGCGCCACACCATGTAGCGCGGCTTTGTCACGCCCTTCAGTCTGTGCTCCTCGTCGGTGGGCGCCAAGGGGTCGATCTGGATCATTTTGTCGTACATGTCGCGCCGTAGTTTCGGCTTCTCCTTGGCCTTGGCCAGCTCGTCTTCCAGGTAGGTGCGCACCCCGATCTTGCAGTCCATCACGCACGGTGACGTAAAGTCGCCGAGTAAGTCTTGAAGCTGCAGGTACTCTGTTTGGTTTAAGGTCAAGGAAAACTCTGGAGAAAAGTGTACAGAGAATAGCTATCAGCAGATATTTGTTAATTTTACAAACAATATTTTTATTGGAATATGAAATAATTATTGCCTGTTACTTTAGTCAAAATAAATTTAAAATTACAAGCACTTTTACTAGGGAAGGCTTTCTAAAAAAGTAACAATTCATTTTAGGAAATATTTCCAAAATGTCTCAATGGGCTGGGAGGCGTAGCGGCGCTGACTTTCCACTAAACTTGTTTCCCAGCGGTTTGAGGGGAAAATGTCTGGTGTTTCAATAAAAAGACCTCGGTGCGGGGAGGCAAAAAGACATTGGGCCAAAGCTCCTCTGCGGCCACTTAGGCCTCATGTTATCCGCTCGGCGGCGTTATTGGGTCATAGCCCACGGGAAGATATGATCACATGTTATAAAAGAATTTAAATCTAGACAAAACTCAGTTTGCGGAACATTTCCAGCAAACGCGAAAACTAAGATATTCTATATTTTAAAATCTTCCACAGTTGGTCTGTGTTGCTTAGAATGTCTTCCCTAGAAAAAGAGCTTAATTTAAATTTAAAGAAGTGTTTTGAAGTTTGAAATATCTGTTGTATTTTAGTTTGAATTTTAATCTTTTCATACCTTTTCATGGCATTGAAGACTACACAGAGGAAAACCTAATTTTTAAAATTAATCATTTTCATACGCAACATGTAAATACATGTTAATTTAATTACAAAATATTTTGTAATTAAATTAACTTGATTGTCTGGAGATCAAAAAGACAAGAAATAAATCAAGAACTAAAATGGGTCTGCAACGCTTTTCGTGACTTGTGTTGCGAGCATTTGTTTGTATTTTTTTTCGAGACAAATTAATTTTGACCATAAGCTCACCACAACAACTATGATTAGTTAGATCTCTATCTTTAAAAACGGAATCAATCAAGTTCATAACACTCTTAAATGTGTTTTTTTATTTTTTTTGTTGATGGTTTTTAATAAGCGATCAAATTGATTGCCACAGGCGCACTCAAAGGAGACGGGTTGATTTCCAACTGCTGCGGTAACACGGTAGTGCATTGCATGGCACTGCAGACTAGGAACTGCAGACTAATTGGTGTGTTTTTGTTTGCTATTAACAGCATTTGACCCACAATTGAGAAACGCTTTTAACCCAGCCGAAAAAAGAAGGTGCTTACTCATTTTTTAGTCCTATCGAGTGGCTTAACTTTCAATGACGCGCTAATGCGCAGACAGCGCCTTTAAGTGTTTTCAGTGGCCGATTTATTACAATCACAGCTCGCTTATCCTCGCATGTAGACGACGGATTGACATTTTAACACCCGCGGCGAATCGACCATAGAAGGAATTTAGTCTTGCACCACGTTTACCCGAGTTATCAGTTGCGCAAGTGAAATACATTATAATTCCAGCTCTGGCATGACCATGTTTGCGAATTGAACGCGCGAAATTCACCGCGCGAGGCTAATTGGTTAATCGCTAAACAGGATATTCTGGTGCAGAAAAGCCAGTTAGGTGCCCGCGAGTGCATTTGCGCCATGCAACGTTGATGATGCGCATTTTACACGCCACGATTGAATACATTTTATAGGCGGCGCAGTTAAAAGGATCATGCAAATAGAGCAGAACACCCGTTTTCTTTAAGCTATTATTCCATTTCTCCGTGCGAGGAGGACGAAACGCGTGATTCTCAGGCGCCGCGTCGCTTGTTGGCTCGAAAATAAAAGAAAATGCGCACACAAAAGTGCACAGTTTGAAATCGTGACGTCGGCGGCGATTCCGAAACCTCCGAAGAAATAACACTGGAATGCTGTAACATAACAGTATTCAAACAAGCCGCTCGTGATAAGAGCTCATTCTCACTCGGGCCGAGCGACGCGATTCCAAATTGCGCACTTTGATTATTATTTAGGGCTTTTCGACCGATTATACATTTCAGATTTATGATGTGTGCACAAACATATGATTACATGCTCCACTGTGAAAAGAGAAATTATTGTTTCGAGATTCGCGGAACCTGATCCGTGATAAATGCAGCTGCATCACGCAACAGTGGAAGAAAAACAATTTCCTCTTCAGAAACAAATAAATAGTGAAAGTTTTTCTCATTTTAATTTTACATAAAATATTGCCCAAAAGTAGGAAAACTAAAAGGAAACAAAAATATTGCCATAACACTCATATTTTCTTGCTTGTTAAATATTGAAACCGTTTCTTGGTAAAAATTATATGGGTGCAATAATTAAAAAATGAAACAAGAACACATGAGTAGAGATTTCAACACCAGTATATAAATAAATCATGATTTAAATGCAAGAGTTTGAAAAATTCCAGAATTTCAACCTGCAGGCATGCTGGTGGGATAATGTCTTAAACATGTCAAAGTCAAATTAGAAATTTGTATTTTAATTGGTCAGGTTTTCCCATCTTCAAGGTTACACTGGCAACCAGCAAACACTGTAAAAAAGTATTCATCTCAGTTAGACACTAAATAAATATAAAAAAATTGAGATCATAAGTAATGAAAAATTATTTCAGCCAGAAAGTTACCAGGTGTTGAGGTTATAATATATGCGATTACGATCAAAATTGTTACGACGAGGCGGTCCCTACCTAATAGCAAATTACGAGAGCCCAAGTTGGAAAACTAATTGCGGTTGGCAACGTCGGCCGCACAGTCCGATAATCGTGATTGAACTTAATTAAAGGCGACTTGTAAAAGTTTCAATTCATCCCGGGAAAGGTCAGCGCAGAGTAATACTTTTCTTCCACACAATATTGCCATAAACGGGCGTCTAATTACCATAGCGATTTCCACGTCGATTGGCTTACTAATTAACAATCAGGTCACAAGTGTAACGAGAGCGAGCGCGTATAATTTTTCCGAAAGCTCAATATATCCGATCAAGTCGGCTAGATAATAGAAATATGTAAAACAAGATATCGGCGGTGCGGCAGGTCGCCCCGGTGGAGGTTAATAGTATTAATAACACCTTGTACCACCGCAGTGCGGTACGCACGCCACGACGGAGAAAAGTTGGTTTTTGTCGCGCGAGTGCTGCGATGAATACGAATAAGGTACAATTAGTGCAAGAGGTGCGTTTTAGCACCTCGAGGAGCGCCGCAATTAGACGGACCCCGCGCAGCTGCGCCGATTGGCGAACCCTGAACTCGTCTTGAGAGCGCGACAAATCGACTAATACGATTTATTTGCACGCAGAAGAGCGAGAGCGTCAAGGCCTTATGTGTGTGAGAGTGTGTGTGTGTGTGTGCGAGTGTTGTTTTTATCGCGAGAGCCGTGTCCCCCGCGGCCGTGTTCCTTTTTTCGTGCGTCACACTGCACTGGAATGAACAAAAAGGATACGTTCGCCGTCGTCGGCGGTGAAGTGGCCCTTGTATTCGGGCACGTAGGGTCGCAGCACGTCCCGCATCAGCGCCTGGAAGCACAGCTCCTCCTTCGGGCACAGCTTCTTCAGGATGGTGCCTTGCTCAGGGCCGGCCTTGAAGTTGCCTGCGCAACAGATTAGAGAGCAAATTTATAAATAAAGCTACTTCCGAGCGAGATTATGCCGAGCGACGACTTCAGCCGGGAATTTGTGTTACGAGGTTGAACTTGCCGTTTAGGCGGTGCGATAAGTGGCTTCGAAACAGGAAGCCGGCCAGATTGAATGAAAAGAGAAATTTAATGACCTAAATTTGTAATGGAGATAGTCGCATCTCATTGTTTTTGATTTGCGTCATACCGCGCGCGCACCAAAAAGTAACAGTAAAAAACGGCGCGATGGTATCGGCTGCGTTTTCCGCGTGGCGAGCCGCCGGACAACGAGCACTCACCCTGGTGTCCGGCCAGCTGGATCCAGAGGTAGCGCTTCTTCTTGTAGGTCTGGAAGAAGGGCGTCCACTGGACGATGCTGCGCAGCTTGCGCCACCCCGACGGCTGAAACAAACAAACAAAACGCTGCGGTCACTACTGGGCTACGCGAGCTGGCGTTCGGGGCCCGCGGCACACCTTGACGGGGGTGGCAGGGGCGGAGGCGGAGGGCGGTTCGGCCGCGTCCGAGTCCCACTCGGAGCTGAGGTCGTCGCTGGAGGCGTCGCCGTAATCGGACGGCCAGGGCACCCCGAGCAGCGACTTCTGATACAACTCGTAGCCGCACGGCTCGGGGGCGGCCGCCGCCGCCTCCGGCTCGAGCGCCGTGTCGGAGGCGGCGCGCACGATCACACGGGCGGCGGCCGGGGCGGTGCAGCGCGCACACCCCGAGCAGCAGCAGTACATGGCGACGGCCACTTGTTGAATGCAGCGTTGCCGCCGCCCAAAACAACTAACCGGAGTGCGTGCCTACCGGTTGCCAGCGCCACCCACCGGCCCCTGGCTCGCTGCTCCAGGTTGCCCTGACGCCCACCCCGCGGCTGGATTCCCGTCCGGCGCCGCAGGTGGCACCCCCTCGGCGCCGTAGCGCCTCGCTCGGCCGGTGCTCGCAGGACGATCGCGCCGCGGTGGCCGATAACCGGTTTCCCGCGTGCTGCCGGACACAACCTGTTCGCTTGCGGTGCTCAGCAGAGGTCGGTGCTCATCCCTGTGTGTCGCGAAGGCGGCGTTGCCGATGCTGCCACAGCCGCCAGCCGCGCGGCTGTGACGCAACAGCGGCGCACCGACCTCGAAATAACCGGTTGCGGCTCTGCCGAACTCACCGATTTTGTTCGCGGAGACACGCGCGAATTTGACGCGCGGACCAGGAGAACGCAAAGAGTGTTTCTCGGTTAATGGTATTCGATAGCTTGGATACAGCCAGGCATTTCGCACACGGAGGTTCGAATAAAAGCGCTATGAAAAGCAATCTGGTACTATCCGAGGAGAGCAGTTTTACGCATTCATTGAATTGAATTCAGTTTTATCTTTGTTTTGCAACTCGATTTTTTTCCTATCTACCTTTTTCTCTTCTATTCATTGAAAGATGGTAACAACTGCTGCAGCGGCGATTGCCTTATTGTGAGTGATAGGATGAAACAAGATATGTTTTTAACAACGCCGTTTCTTCTGGAGAAATTATAATTATTAAAAACACTCCGTATATCAAGTGGCCGTGTTGAGAGAACATTTTAAAGAGGATAAAACATTGATATATTATTTCTTTTAAAATTCAATTCAAGTATTTTTTATTCTATAAATTCGACACATTCCGCAATTTTTTTGTAACTCGACTTTTCAAAAAACACAAATTTTCAGCTCAAATTTCGGCCTTTTAAGATATTGACAATATCAATAAAATAAATATCTATATATTTCCTAAGTAATTCCCAGCAGCGTAGAGCGATATGGCAAACAGGAATTTGGGGGTCGCGGGCATAAAAAATTAACACTTAACTTGAAAGTTAAGTGGGGAGCACTCAAGTGTACAGCCTCTTTAATTAAGTTTATGGTTTCCCGCCTCAGCAGGTTTCGTTCACTCGGCGCCTTGAAAATACGGGACAAGCAGGAACGATGCGCTCGACTCGAGTCAAACAGAACGGAAAATGCATCCCAGCTGGCGAAAACAAGTCCATAAATCAAATTCGGCCCTAACAAGGAGCAGGAAATTACGAGCAAAGGGCCTTGCTGCATATAACAGCCATTTTCCGGCCACCAAGCGGCCCGCGGGCGTCGGCTCCGCGGTCGGCGGCCGATTTTCGGCACTCGGGGTCGGCCGACGGGCGGCGGGGGTCCGGGGGCGGCGGGGCGGGCGCGTGGGGGCCGGGACGAGTGCATTTGCGATTGCGGACCACCTCGACACACTTTCGCGAAGGTCACGGCCGCCACCATTCAAATCACCAGCCAGGGGCGACCTTTGCCAAATTGAACGAGGGAGGCGGCCGCCGTTTGGAGCCGCACTCGGAGGCGGCCCGAATCAATTGATTGGTCATTAAGAGCGGCCGGCCGGACAGCGAAAAGGACGTGAGCGTGTGTCTGCCTTTATTCAGCATGGAAATTAGTCAAGGCTCTGATCAATCAAGTCGTTTCGCTCATTCACGACCGTGCAGCCTGGGAATGTGCCGTGTGTTTGTCTACACACTCTTATATTTATTTATGCACACTGTTTTTATTTGTGCGCGGAGCATGAGGGCCGAATTATTTAGCGCAGCTGGCACAGTTCGCCCGCGGCCCAGCACACGCACAAGGAAGAAGGGGTTGGCCGACGGGGCATTGAGTCGGCAGGAAGAGGAAATTCCGCGCAAAAGCCAATCGTTGTTCTAACCGCAAAGTTGCGACGCACTCTCGCTGCCTCCCAACGATACGTTTGTTTTCACGTGCGTCGTGTTTACTGAAAATTATATTGTCCGCTCTCCGCGAGTTGGTGCATGAAAAATGCGCATCGAACGTGCGAGAGAGCTCCTCAATCCGATATATATGTGGTCTTGGTGTTAATGGAAATAAAATAACGGGATAGCCCCGCGCCACTTGGAACGGAATTAGGCCCAAAATGTAGTTCATCTCGCTGCATTGTGCGCCTCGCTCTTGACAAGCTTGAGTAGTGTGACACATAACACACTCACGGCTGCTCGTGACTGACGTCGGGGATTTTTCACGATTCCGATTGCGACTTCCATACGTGCTTCGCGAATTACTTTCACAGTTTAATTTAGCAATTAGTGCTTATTAGCGGACAAAAATACGTGCGCTGCCGGTGAGAGAGCACACACATTTATTTCTTAAATTGACGTCATTTTGCGGCCAATCTACCTTTGCGAAAACAGGTTTGATGGGAGGAGAGGGCCTTTTTGTTATAAAAATAGACGAGACTACTTGTTGATCATCTGCTTGTTCGAAGTTTAATGACTCGGAAACATTATAAAAGCCGAACAAGGCCCGAAGCAGTTTTAAACATAAGTTTGTCAATACACACGGAATGGAAAATTCATGTAAATTCAAATTGGTTGCGCAGCGTTATAAAATTATGCCTTTTAAGCAACACAATGATTTCCGAGCTTTTCTAAAAATAGCTTGTGGCAGAAGACTCTGGAAAAGGTGTTTGACGAAATTTTCTTCATTTCGACTATTCATTGCTGCCCAAGGTCTTGGTCGCCCCACGCAAAAACCTGCTTCTCTCGGACGTCTTTTAAAGTCACTCGCGAGAAAAGTGCTGGCGGTGCCTAAAAACCATTTTGCAGGTAGGCAGAGAAAAAACTCGGAGCGAGAGTGTGTAGTGTGTTACTGCATTATTGTACAACTAACAACAGAAGAAAGGCGGTGTGTTACGCACGAGATGATGAGTTTCTCCTCATCAGTCAGCATGTTATCAAGACAGACAGCTAGGGTGGCCAGTTGTCGAATTTTGGCGGGAAACGCAACATTGAAATTTTGCAAGTGGCGAAACTTTGGCAAAGCAGAGCCGAGTAAGGGCCCCTTTCACGCATTTTTGGAGGACGCGCGCATGCAAAGATACGGATCGGAAGAGAAAAATAATTTATCACTGTCTCCGGAGAGCGAACGGGCGAGAGGCAAAAAGATATACACCTTGGACTGTCTGTTGAAGGCAGCGTCGGACGCGGGCGACGGCGCGTCCTCGTCACCGCTGACGCTGCTGCACGTGCTGCAGTCTGAGGTCTTACGCTGCGGGGCGCAGAGCGAGCCACCGCAAGATGAACAGTCGGAGAGCTGCGAGAGGCGTCGGCTGCGCTCGTCGTCGTCGTCGGCCAGCCACGGCGTCTCGTCGCTGAAGTCGCTGACGACGACGGACGGCGTGCGCCAGGCGCGCGCCACCGCCGCGTCCACGTCGTCGTCGCACTCGTCGCAGTCGACGGCCGAGTCGGAGCTGGCGCAGCGCTGCGAGCGCCACGGCGTCGGCTCGTCGTCACTGTCGGCGCCGGCGTCGTCCCGCGGCCACGTAGCGGCGCCGCCGACGGCCCGGCGCTGCGCGAACGCACGCAGCTGCGCCACGTAGCACGCGGCCGGGTTGCGCTTCGGCGGGCCGACGCCCTCGACGAGCGCGCTGCTCACCGAGAAAGACATGACTGACTCAAGTGCACCTTTCGCCGCCGCCGCTGCTGCTGCTGCTGCTGCTGCTGCTCTCCGATCAGCCAGCTCCTCGAACACGACTGACGTCACCTTAATGGAGCGAGCAGCGCGGCTAGGCCGCCGGCAATAATACGCGGATGGCCATTAGCACTGCTCTCGCTCTCTGACTGAGGAGGAGGCCGGCGCTGTGGTGCGTGTGCGCAGGATGCGGACGACCACTGCCCCTCGTCCTGCCCCGTCCTTTCGCCCTCCTCTCGCACTCTGCGGTTCGCTTCTTCGCCACCGCCGCCGCCCCGCCGCCTGGAACACATAGTGAAAAAAATCGTTCACTTACCACTTTCCCAGGATTGTAATAATTTTTCTTCCTTGATAAGATATAGAAAAGCGAGATTTTTATCTCAATTTGTGTTGTGCAGCGCCGCCCGCGTCTTTCAACGCGATTGCAGCGTCAACAAGCGTTCGGCGGCGAAAGGCGCGCTTAGGGATAGGGTTGCCAGGCGCCGGGCGTTGGACCATACTTTTCCTTGCCCCGGGCTTGCATCTTTTGTGTAATCCAGTGGCATCAGGAGTCATGACGAGTTAAATTTGAATTGTTGACGAGCCTCCTAGCTACGTGACAAGCATATATTCAAATAAAGATCGCCAACAGTGAAAAATAATGAATTTGCTTCCGCATGTTTTATTATTTTTACTCGCCGAATTGAGACTTTGGGTTTGAATAACACCTTTCCGTGAGCCTACTGGCAACCCCACTCGAAAATTTACCACAAACACGAGAGCAGCGTCAACCTTTTCGCATAGTTGGCAAATAAACTCCATTGGAGAACCCAAATTTTTCACGTATTTGTTGAAAAGATTATGCTTTATTCATCATGAAGCGGGACACATATAGCAATACAGTAAACACTGGTGAATTGTTTTAGATTTTATTGGTAGATTTGTTTTTGTAAGATATATTTGGCTTTTCTGATTTCAATTCTGAAGTGTAGGATGAGAAAATCAGCAAGCTTTTTCAGCCATTCAAAATGCACTGCATAAATCAGGCGAAATAAATGTGATTTTAAGGCGAAACTAAAAATCGAGTTGAAGATAAAAAGTGAAACTTAAATTCAGATCGAGATCGAAATAAGGAAACTACCGATAAAAGGCGCTTGAGGCACTACTTCCTTTTTGTAATTTGTCATTTATTTCTCAAGCGGAAGGAGCGATAAAAATCTTGACTGGAAAAAGCTTTTAAAATATTACTCTGTGCTGGAAGAAATACATATTAGTCAATATGTGCGCTGTTAATAGCCATAGACCTGATAGCTGTCCTTGATTCAAAATTGAAATGACACAGCATGCCAATTAATACCAGCTGTAATTAAACGCAAAATTTTTATCATTATGAGTCTTTATATTTTCTCATCGCATCATATGATCTCTAAAAAACGGCTTTAGAGTACACGACTTTATGTAAAAATATTATGTGAGATTATCAACGACAAAAAATCCTCACTGACCACAAAACCAAACCCAGAAATGTCACTGTGTCTTGCAGGAAATGAGAAATAAAACATATTAAATGATGCTTAACTTATATGACTCAAACTTAAGAGTGTGGAAATAGATATATTTAAATCTTCCTTACATGGAAATTTTAAGAATTAAGTAAAGATTAAAATTCACCAGAAAATAATTAGCTCTGCACTGCTACGTTCAGGGGAAAAAGCGAGCTGGAGTTAAGTATAAATAAGCCAACAGAGTAATTTACTGGGAAAAATAATTTTTAGGTCGAGTTCCTTGGCGCATTTGCGTCATTCCACCATTATCAAAACTATTGTGGCAGCTGGCTGTATAAATGCTAATCTGCTTTTTGTGTTTTTTCTATGCGTTGATATCAAAGTAGAAACTAGCCAAACATTAATTTGATACCAACATTTTTGTATCAAGTTCCTTTACACCGGCAGTAAAATATCAAATTTAGACTGGACCTGGAGAAACCCGAGCGAAAAACGTAAATGGGATGAATCAGGGACTATTCACCGCGACCGCGAAATGAAATAATCTTTGCGTTCAAGGTTTTCCTTCGCTATATTTGAATCGCAAAACGTCACTCAATGTGAGTAATTTAATAACGCTCATTGCGTTTAAAAAATAAAGAATGAGTATGAATTATATCAGACTTTTTTTATCGTTAAAACGACGAACGTCAGTTTTCTTATATCAAAGCAACTCGCTGAAGAAGTGGCTACTTGATTAAGTTTAGATCCACATGATTGCTAAACATATGGATTTGTTATCACTTTAACCTTACAGATAGATTGCATTTCCATTTGTTTATCATATCGACATTTTTCTAATTTTAAAATAGAGTATATTTTCATAAATAAATACCCTCGTGTATTGTTATTTTTGGTTCAAAGGAAACAGTTCAGAGTTAGGCAACAAAAGAAGTTGAAAATTTTGTCGCTTTCAAATTCAATTTTTTCAGTGGCGAAGGAAACACGTACAATCAATAAAAAATGTCGCGTATAATTTTGATAAATTTTCAATATACGTTAATTCCAATAAAACTTGTCGGGAGAATTAAGTATCTAACCTTAGTTTAAAGCAATAAGAACTAATATGATTTCAAAGAAAAGTTTCATATTCTTGCCACCACAAACTTGGGCTCCGTTCCCTTTTGACCATACCAACAGCTGTCACAACAAAGGCAAACGCAGTTGGTTGTTGGTTCGTCACACTATACGGGCCATGAGTAATTGCACCATAGGACACGCGTCCTGGCGATCCCAATTATATTGGTAGGGAATTTCCTACTGCAGACCGGCAATAAAGAGTGCTCTCGTCAGAAGCGAGAAAAAAAGCTATAAAATAGATTGCACAGTGAATGCGTGCGAGCAAAGAGGAGCAAAGCGTATGTATTCCCCGTGGCTGCAAGCGGAGCTGACTACCACACTTCTAATAGAGTCAACTACGGAGCATCGAATGAATATTGCACCAGATGCCTCGGCTGCTGGGGTCCACAGCACACATTCAGCCAGACACAGGATGCGAAACATTAGTACACACACCACTCCAATTGACATTTATTTGAGCCAATCACTTTTGTTTACCGAGTGAGACGCGTACACGTTTGTACAAAATTCTGAAAGAAACGCGGTCTGCATCTCTGCGCATTCGAGATCTCTCTCGTTCTCTCGGTCGGCCACAATGAGAATACTAACTGGTCGCTCGGCGGTCGTAAAAAGCACAGAGAGTAATAAACCCTTGCTGGAGTATATATCCACATATGAATACATGTGTCCGCGCGCTCCGAAAGTCGCCAGTCGAGTGCATGAGCGGGCTTTTAAAAATCAATCCGCCGCACGGCACGAAGTAATAACGCGCATGATGCGAATAAAATTATTTTCTTACTCCTGGGGCTGCGAAAATGGCTGGCAAAGACGTCATTCGCATAATAAGCCTGGCACCAGGTCGCCTCAGGTACTTTCGAGCTCGTCCATCTCCATTTTCCTGATCTGAACCGATCCACATTGGCATTGTGTATTATTGCTAACGAAGCGACCAGCGTGTTTTTATATTATTCCCTGGCACGCCGTCATCATTTGCGGTTTGAAATTAATCTTCGCGTGCGAGCTCGTTGGCATAATGTTTTTCGCTTTTATAAAGATGGAAGTTGCCTGTTAAAGCTGCTTGCATGCATAATTAATGCACGTGTGTGCACAGTTGACTGTTTATGGACTAAGAGAGCCAATTCAGGGAAAAGCAAATTTAATTAAAAATCTACATTCACTTATTTTTAACATTATTTTTGTAGGCTGCGTGTGATGCAAGATTCATTCATTTTATTGAATGAACGTCAAATGAAATGAAGGCAATTATTTTTGACCTCCTTTGAGTTCCATCATTTTGCGGTAGCTATTTTTTTCTTAAAATATCTCATGCCGTTAATTTTTTGTTTTTCAGTTTTCCTTTTAGAATCAAACGGATTTTTCAACATCTACGTTTTCCCAATCTTTTGCTTCTATATTCATTCAAACGAAAATTATTCGGCAAAAATCATCTTTTATTTACTAATATTAAATAGCAAAAACTGTATTTTTTTTATGAACGCGTGTGCTCAGAAAGCGGTGTTTCAATACCCAATAAAATCTATTGACGTACGTAAGAACAGTTCGCACGCTGTTTCCGAGAAAATGAAACAGCGCTAATTTCTTTCACACAAAAATGGCTAAACGCGTAACTGGCGTCACAACAATCCGAATTTTTCCGTGTTCTCCTCTGCTAATCTAGAAAATGCTAGTCCTGCTATCTATTTACTTTAACACACGTAATTCATCAGTCTTCATAGTAGGCCAATCCTGACACAATAATTAACCTCAAGAAATAATTTATGATAGCAAAAATGTAGTTTTTTAACCCTAATAAATATTATGTCTCGATTAGAATCGATGAGCTTTGTAAGTAGCAAAAAATAATTATGTGTATGTTTTTTTATTGTAAAAAACATGCATTTTTATATAGTGTTATAGCTCTCGCATCGCAACTTCATCATTATCAGTTCAGTTTTATTTATAGTTTGCACTTTTGTTTTATTTGAGCTAACATTTACAAGGGCGACTCAATTGATGTTTGCTTAAAGTACAATCTTTGACCGACCACTTCTTCTCGGTACAAAGTTAATATAATTCTGAGATTCTTACAGAAAAAACGAAGAGTGCAAGTGATCGAGAAGTATGAATAATTATACTGTCTATCTATATATATATATATATATATATATATATATATATATATATATATATATATATATATATATATATATATAATTGTTACATTACCATACATGTGCAAAAATCACAATAATCGTTCACTTCGACTTCTCGCTTTCCTCCACATGATTATTTTTGGCCGGGAAGTGTGTGTGTGTGTATGTATGTATGTATGTATGTGAACGAGATTTGTGATTTTTTCCATGCATTTTATATTATTATCCACTGAATAATTCTTTTTTGCACTTCTTCTCTGTTATCTAGGTCTGTTGTCCCCAATCCACATTCTATGTTAATTAATAATCCGCTGAAACCCAAAATACAGTAATAATTTTTATGAAGCTATATTGCATAAATATATAATAATTATGTTCGTAAATCTTGTATTAATTCCCACCATCGTCACTAATTAAATCCGACTTAAATCACTGGAACGGATGAGTGAGTAGTGCATCTTGCATCATGCATAACAACCACCCCCTCTGCTAGTCCAGCTCTCAAGTCAATGAACTTAAACTCTTTGAGCGACAAAACGCACACAAAACCTTAACAGGCAAAATCGCACTTCTTTAAAGTCTTTAAGAGAAATGGGGTATGGTCATTAATTAATGAACGTTCACAAACCTTTTGTGACTTAAATTAATTATTAGTGGCAACTAAACTTAAAAGTTGTCTGACTTACAATTAGCCGGAACGAAATTTTGGCACGAAAGTTGGATGCTAATTGAGTCACCAACACAGAGAGTACGCCCCACGCAGTCGCATTCGTTCTGGATTCCTGGACCCTGGACCCAGGCTTAGATCCCAGACCGGAGACCAGAGATTGAAGATTTGCAGACAAAGAAGTTAAGGACTGCTGCATGGTTTTAACGCAAATCAAGGTACATAATGGTGCAGCTCGTGTATGTAGATACGTGCTATAGCTGAAAACTACAGTATGTATAGCACAGTCATATCTCTACTAGAATATATTATTATATGATATTTCATGGAAAAATTACATACATACATACATATTATGTAATTATACCTTTTTTTGCCGCGAATAGATATATAATAAGTATGTGTATGCATCTACTATTATATGTTTGTACATTTTTATGGGATGCTCACAAGAACTGGCGAGAAGTGTAGCTTTTGTAGTACATAATACAGTCATATTATGTATGTAGACGGTGGTTTTTGACGTAGCATTATGTACATACATATTATGTACGTACGTATATATGTTCATACATCATGATGTATAACACTACGTTTACACTGCAGCTCTAAATATTTTATGTCAGAAACCATATTAATATATTTGAAAATAATATAGGTATGTAGCCTAACTTGCCTTTTTGCGGTCATGCTAATCATTTTTATTGTGTGATATATCACCCAAAAAGTACATAATATTTAATTACGCCCGATGTACATTTTGAACTTTTGAACTTCATCATACTTACTTGATTTCTTGGAATTTATGGAATCAAAATTCAACCTGTCACCTCCAACTAATTTATTCTAAATGAATCACAGAGGCGACAAATCAATGCGAAGGAGCAAACATTTTGCCTTTAAATGGAAACACACAAACGAATGAAAACTATAAAATAATAGTGGTATCCCATTACTACCCCCCACATAACGTAAGTGCGTCCAAAATTAAGAACAAAAAATAATTTTCATTTCTATAACAGCAATGAACCTTTTAGTATTGGGCAAGTAATTATTCATGTTGTTATGCATTCGTTATTTTACATTGTACATGTTTTTCACGGAACTATATTTTTTACAGATATTTAAATCATTTCTAAGAAATCATGAAATTATAAAAAATACGCCTGTTTTTTTTTAAATGACACTGCGGCCAAAAATTCTGCAATCACAATATTTGATCTTTTCTTTCTCAGGTAAAAATGAAAGAAAATTGTAAAAATGATGAACACACACGTATATTTATTGACAAACCTACTAATTCACGCTACTTTTATTTTAACATGTTTTTAAGCTTTTGCCTGAAACTGAACTCAATTAAATCATTTTGGCTAATTTTAGCTCTGCTGACTGAAAATGCTGAAGTCACGACCTTCTTCTCCGACACCATCAACTGCTTCCTCAACAGACTCCTGGTGCAAGAGGTACATAAAGAGGCCTTCTGTTGGTGCTGACCGTGTGCTGTCTTGGCGCAGCAACAACACGGACAGTTCAGAGGACGAAGAGGACAACCGAAAGCCTGCTAAAATTAGCAGGAACGATCGGAATACAAAGCCCTTCTTTCCAAACAAATACCAATGGAGTAAATTGACTCAACCCCTTCGTCCTTTCGTTTATCCGACATTTAACGATAAGTTTCCGGAGCTGGAGGATTATAGCAGCGACGAGGAGACTCTTGGTCCTGATTGGAAATTTGAAAGGATGGATTGGTTTGGCTTCAGTGAGGGCTTCTACTGTGGGCACGAAGCGCAATTGAATTACCTCCACCTACCCAAAGATCTCAAACAACCCAACGTGAAATTGGATGTGCTTGGTAAAGAGGATGATCTGCACCTGCCAATTGACATTTCTGAAAACATCAATGAGATTTTATCGTGGATCATGGCCTCTTTTCCAAGACCAGCTTTATTCAACAAAACTTAGTAAGAGAGTTTATCAAATATAATAATAAATATGAAGTGGTCATTTTTGAGAAGTGAAGGTGTTGAAATTTATCTGAATCCAAGCATCACTTGTAAACTCTAATTATTGGTGCAATTTATCATGTCAAATTTGACATTTTTCGTATGATTGAGTTGCGTACCTGTTTTAAGAAAATTCTCTTGTGACTTCAATCAGGATTAAACTTGGCTCAAAAATAACCAAATTCACCGTTACAATTGTAAGTTATCCATTGATGGTGATGTGAAATTGAAAATGCATTTAGGTCGCTCATCAATAGAAATATTAAACCACACAAAATTATTATTCGACAAAAGCTTAATCTTGACTACTACCAGTTCACATCCTCATTTATCACAACTTGGGTCACTTGAGTCAATTTGTATCACTTTTATTGTTACACTAATATAAAATTATTTTACACTAAAATGTTCTCATGTTCCAGTCCTGACGTGCAGTTCGTATGTTCTCGTCTGGAGCTTGACAATATCATGTGCTCAGCATACCTGCATGATCCCAGATTTCGATACCATGATCAGAATGGGTTTATCATTTCTGCAGTGAGATTGCGTGGAAAGATTTACCTGTCTTCGTTCTACACTAACGAAGAAAAACTATCCAGGCAAATCAAGCACATTACTTTGGATCTGCCACAGAGCTCCATCGCTGGCCTCATGTTCCACAAAAGTGTATTGTCGGGCAAGTTATAAATTAAATTGGATTTTACAGCTTTAATAGCTTAATTTACAGACGTTCAAGACAAGGAGCCTGATGTCAACACTGCTTTCGACAGGAAAAGAGTAGAACTATTTTCAGTCGAAATTTTTAAAACTGGGACGCTCTCCATGCTCATGCAGAATAAATTCAAAGCTGTTAGATCGGAGAATGATGTGAAGGAATTGCAAGAATTCAAAATGTTTGAAGTCAAGACTGGCTTTAAACCTCATAAGCTGTAAGAGTTTCTATTAAAAAATAGGTTAAATTATGTTCTACTTCCCGATTTTTAGTTACAACTTATTCCGCAAGTGGCTTCGCTGTTTTTCCGGCAACATGAGCAGCATGATCATGGGAATCAAGGATAGCCAGTGCTTGAGAATCAAGGAAATTGAAGAGTACTCCGAGGATGCTCTTCTCCAAATGTGTCAGGTAATTTTTTCGATAAATTTATGTTTTGCTTGTGTGTAATTACTATCATTCGATTATATATTAGGAACTGTATATGAACCAAATACCTGCATTGGAGAGAACTGGAGTAACTCTTCATCCTAGGAGAGAAGTTTGCGTGTCTCAAGCAAAGAGGTTTCTCAACTTTGTCAGCACAATCATTACAGATGACACTCCAGAAGACACTGTCTACACCTTTTCATTTGATCCAGAATACCCTGGAAAATTCAACTGCTTCAAGCTAGTTGGCCCTGCTAGTAATCATTACCGTTTTATCAGTAAGGATTACTTCAGTTGGTTGAACACGCAAAAGCTATTGAAGTAGCTTATAAAAGTTTGTTGTTCGAATATTAAATTAGATCGCATGTAAAGCGTATTCTGTTACCTATATCTAAATTCGTATTGCAAGAATTTTGTGCATTAAAAGCTAAAAATACACCTGCCAATTTGCAAAGCTGACATGAATATACTTGTAAATTATCTTTTTTTTTTACAAAAATTATTTACAAAATTACAAAAAAATATTTTTTTTTACATAATAAGCTCCTTAAGCTCAAAACTGTCACAGAAAGGGAACTTTGCTTTGCATTCACTTGCTAGGTTAAGAAAGTCCAGGATTAGACAATGGCACACTGTCGCCACTTTTGAGAAGAAATTGCAATATAAAGTCATGTTTTTCTAAACATTTCTCTCTTCCTGCTCAAGCTTTTGAAATTCTTATGACAAACATGGAACTATATTAAAAGCAATTTATTGAAGTTCCCATTTACGCCAGGTTACACTTGCAAGTTCATATATGAGAATCAATTTAAATGAACTAAACGAGTATCTAAATACTTGTTACAATGCGACAAAATGTGTAGATTTTCCATGAAACCCTTTGGATGGATTAATAAATTTGATAATTAATTGGTTCAATTTTGTTTTAAAATATATATCTCGTCTTCATTTATTTTCTAGTTACTATACTTGGGTTGCTTTTTTATTTTAATGAAGGAATCTTTGAATCTTAAAATAAAATGGGATGAAACCTAACTCGTCCCATTAAATTTATTGTTATTTATCATGCAGTTATTTTCAGCACAACCACTACTTAATATTTTTTCCCTATCTGTTATGAAATTCAGACGAGAAGCACTTCAAGTATGTTAGGTTAGAAATCCGATGCGGCTGAATGAGCACTCTCATTTCCCGCCACAATTCAAATGTCATTTGAATCCATTCGCGAAACTGAAATAAAATTTTGGAAAACATAAAGCAGTGTAATAATCTTAATAAGCTTCCCAATTAAAAAATTTTCGTTTCGATTTTGTGGTACTCTCCGCTGCATTTGGGGTCCACTCTGATTAGGGGCGTCGGAGGGCCCTGGAATATTGATTGAAGCAGCTGACGACCAAAACAGGCTGAGAAGATGGCCGCCTGACAACAGAGCCGAGCTGATCCTGGATTGAGAGAGCGCGGCCCCAAATGGGCACTAGTCAGTCCACCTCCGTGGCTGCCCCCCGCCTCCTGAGGGAAAACACGGGCCTCTGCAGCAGCAGCGACCCTCTCAATCAAAGGTGCGGCTTGTCTGGAGTGACTCTTGGAAGGCGCCCACTAGAGCCTTCGCTTGATCCCTCGGTCCCGCGGCTACGCGACCCTTTTTGGGCCCTATGGAAGCTTAGACCTTTGTAATTATTGTCACCTTTGTTGTTTTTACTTTGCATTTTAATGGTAAGAGTAGATGGAATAGTCTTTTCCATCATACCTTTCGTTTCGAAGTGGACTCCAGCACTTCTCGTAGAGGCCCTAGGATGTTGTGCAAAGGGGCTTATGTTTGTATTTTTCAGTGTTTTTTATGGTCACGAATGTGGGCAGAGAAATGGGCTTGTTTCCATTATGCCCTTAGAAAATCGTGCCAAAACAAGATTTTTGACTGAATGGGATTATATATATGGTACTACTTTGTCTACGATTGAATGTAATTAAATATTTGGAGCAGAAAAGAGAGCTGAATCTCTTGCGCAAATTCAGGAGAGAATAAAGCTTTTTGCTGCAGTTGTTGACTGATTACTGTTACTTGAGTTTCATAACTTTTTAGTAAATTCACGCACGTCTATCTGACATGGTGACAATGAACTTTGATTTGTTTGTGATAAAAGCTGCACTGCACAGCGTCATTGTGATGGTGGGAAAATTACCCTGGCGATTATCCAACAACTTCATGAAAAATGAGATATTAGATTAAAATAACAATAACTGCATATTAATATTCATTATTCCTTTTCCAACAGCATTCTAAAAAGGTTTCGTTTGGAATTTCAGAAAGAAAGCTCGTGGTTCTTCGAGTAGCTTAGCGACTTTGAGGCGGCGATTGCTCCTTCGACGGCGCCGCTCATCAAAGTGCCCAGACCATGCCCGCTACATGCGCGAACTGCTCTCCGGCTGCTCGCTGGCAGAGGTGTCCGCCTTGTGTGAGCAATACGAGGCGCTGGCCGCCCTGAAGGACCTCTCTGTGCAAGCCGACCTTGCTCGACCGCCAGCGTCTGCCAAGAAACATGACTTGGCCGCATTGTTTGAGACCCGAGTGGCCGCCGACGTCGAGCTTGTCTACGCTGGCGCCTGCTTCCCCGCACATAGAGCCATTTTGGCAGCCAGATGTCCATACTTCCGACAGGTGATTGCTCAATCATGCAGATTAAAATGTTATTTTTTTTTGCTAGTTAGAAAAATTGTTTAGATTAGCTGAAATGGGAATAATTTGAAATAATTAAAACACGCAGATGAAACTCTGAAATTCATTTTCAAGTCAAAGTACTGCTGATGAGGCTGATGAAGTTGCGTGGCTGAAACATACAGCAGCTGTACAGAACAAGAACGTGATTAAATTTTTCTCCTTAGTGTTTTGGAAAATTTGCCGCACAGTAGCAACACACAAAGATTAGCATAATTATTTTTACTACTGTAGATTTCAAACAATCTGAGGAATAATTATTGGTTGAGTTTAAATTGCTTTGATAAACGAGGAACCCTGGCAAATACAGTACTACTTAAAAATTTCAAAAAATCATTAATAATTGCAAACTTAAAACAAATGAACAAAATTAACTACTTATAAGTTGTGTCTCCTAATTCATCAGATTGGCATTCATTTAATTAATTTTGTAAACAGGTATTGGGTCGATTCCCTGGGCATGGCGCGAGAATCGGTCTCGAGCTGCGCACCCCCGGCGTTGATGCGGCCCTGTTTGGGGCGCTGCTCAAGCTGTTGTACACAGGGGAACTCGCCCCCCACCAGCACGACCGACCCCTTCTTGGCAGGTTAGCTGATGAGTTTGGAGGTGCCCCCAACCCTCTTGAACAGGTTCGGTTTGTGACATATATTAGATTTGATAGCACTGACACTGACTGAGTGCAGGATCTGCGATATTTGTTGGAGACTGGCGACTTTGCTGATGCCATGCTGGTGTTTACTAAGGGCAACGGCTCCTCTAGCAGCAGCTCCAGCTCGGGTCACTCAGAGTATGGCTTCAGCTCTTTGGGGACCCTGGAGCGTCCTTGCCACAAAGCTGTGCTGGCTGCAAGGAGCCCATTTTTCAAAAATCTGGTACAACGAAGAAACAGGTACATTTATTTTGTGTAATTCGCAAGTATTTACCAAGTGCTATTTACGAGCATAGTATTTAACGGTAAAAACCAACAAGTTTTTACTAGGTATTTTGGTATTTACCTTGAAAGTGAAATTTTTAGCATAGTACAATAATAAGTAATTAGTAGTTGAAAGCAGCAAATATTCAGTTATAACTGGTACACACCGGTAATTACCGCTGGTAATTATTGCTACCTGTTATGGTAAAAATATGAAATTCTAGTATATTCCGATCCCTGGTATCTATAATTTTCACATCAAGTATGATGCAAATGAGTAATTTTACATTAACTTTCTGAATTCAATGGTAACTCCTAATTAAATAAATATTAAACATTATCAATAAATGAGACAAAATAAAAAACCCTTTTATACCCTTCAAAATTAAAGAATAGTAAGAAGCATTTTCTCTCAAATCTAAAATATTTTATTTTGGGTTTAAATATTTTACTTAATATATTAATTTTAAATTAATTTTTTTAGATGTAGCTAATATACACATATATTATAGAGCCTCCGAATTTTGAATTACTATGATCTAAAACCTGAGAATGATTATATTTTAAATCAAATTTTGTAATTAAAATTTTAAAAGGTAAAAGTCTTTATCATCACTATTATTCAAATTTCAGGGGCGAAGAGCTCCAACCTGAGCGCGCAGGGTTAAACCTGGCGACTAGAATCGTGCTTGACGAGTCTGTCATCCCGCAGCGCTTTTCTTCAGTACTTCTTCACGCTGTGTACCTGGACGAGGTGAATTTGGCTCTGGTATGTCGGCCTCTCGAAGGAGGTCCGACAAGTCTCGAGGATGCCATGGAACTGTACCAAATTGGACGTTTCCTGGAGCTGGACATTCTGTCCCAAGGCTGCGAGGACCTAATTCTGGAGATGCTGACTCCAAACAATTTAGCCACAGTGTTGGCGTGGGGCGCGCGGCCGTACGGATCGGCTTGGGTGTATAGACAAGCGGTTAACTATCTTCGCGATGAGTTTCAACCCTTCAGTCAGTCCCCAGTGTTGCTGCAACTGAGTGCAGAGCACCTCAGGGAGGCGCTCTCTTCAGACTTCCTTCAGGTAAGCTCACAAACGGCTAGGTCTTGTCACACTTAAATATTGAACATTATTTGTCGATGCGCTTTTTTGGGTTATAATTTTTGCAGGAGACATTAAGTCACAATTCTCCTTCTTTTCTGTTTTAAGGTATTTGTTTTACTCTTTAAAATTAACACTATCAGCAATAGCAGTCTTTGGACACAAATGAAAATTAATTTGCTTATATTTACTCTGTTCACATATACTTTAAAAATATAAGTGATTATTAACTTTACTTGCCTTTGGGGCGATTTTTTTACCCTCTGCATCAAAATTAATTTTAAAGTGTGTTAGGTCTACTTATTTTAAACTAAAATTTAAGTAGAGTAAAATTGAACAAAAATGTATTTCAGTTGCAGTCTCAATCTTAAATTGCGTTTTCCTGCTAAAACAGTAAAGGAAAATTATCTCACATTTTCCCAGTTCATTCCTTGGTCGTAATAAATGAAACATACTCAATCCCTTGTTGCAGTTCATCATTTTTATAGTTAAATAATTTTAAGCTGATACTAAATTTTTGCACCAATCTGCAGGCATCAGAACATGAAGTTCTGCAGGCGGTCCTGAAGTGGGGTGAGCACCAGCTTGTGCGGCGGATGGAGGACCGAGAGCCGAACTTATTAAGCCACACTGCTCACAGCGTGGCGCGCAAGGGTGTAAAGAAAAGGGACCTATCAGGTTAGTTTCTGGTGATACCAAGATGAAACAAAGAGCGCGCTAACACCCGCGTGTTAGATGTGGAGCTGCGTGAGATCCTGTCTCCTCTGCTTCCGCTGGTGAGAATGGATCACGTTCTGCCAGCTAATGCCGAGACCCTGGCACACGCTGTCCGCCGCGGCTTGCTGCCGACGCCTCCGAGCCACATGCTGGGTGGCGACAGGGATGCTGTGCGCATCCACGCCTGGATTAGGTCAACCTCAGGCTGTGCGCAGGGCGTGTGGATTCGACCGCGACTCTTTATGCCCTATTACGAGGAAGCAAAAGCGGTATCATTAATTTTTTCTCATCTAACCACTTAGAATTTTTTAAACTTGAATTTATTGGCCCATAATAGTTTCAAATTACATGACGCACACTACATAGTAAATCCAAAGAGATCGAGAGATAAGAGTGCATTGGAAAAATCTTAAAATTATAACTTAATACTTAACCTGCATTCTTTATATTATTTTACACTTACACTTATTTATTCCCAAATTAAGAAGTTTATCGTTTATCAGATTGTCAAACTAAATTTTCGCTCCCTGTTTAATTTTTTCATTCTAATTTGGATTGGCAGGGCAACTTTGCCCCATACTATCCCTCATCCTAAAGTCAAGAAAATAAATTACAATATCTTCAGATTTCTAATGAACATAACAAATCATATATATTATGTATTTTTTTTAATTTAATCACTTAACTATTCATTCGTGATTGCAGGTTTTGGAGGAGCATTTCAGTCAGGCGGTGGACGTAGTGCGCGCCGCGGTGCGCAGGCCGGACGACATCCCTGACACTCTGTACATGGTGGACGAGCGGCGGAATCTGGAGGCAGCGAGTGCCAACCCAGCTCCCCCGCTGCCGGATCCGGCCACCCTCAGCCAAATGGTGAAGCGCGAGCAGAAGCTGCGTCAGAGTCCGCTGGTGCTGCGCGCGCTCAGCCTTCCACTCACCTCTCGGCACCTGGTGCTCAGCCAGGTGCGCCTGCGCGTAGTGCGAGAATTCAATCTACCTGATGCCACTGCGCAGCTGCTCGAGGTAAACCGCGTTAAAATTGCCACCTTTGATTTCAATCACGTGATTTGGGGAGTAAAATTCGTGGCTGCGAGAGAACTGTATCAAATTTTAATGTTACGTGTTTTGCACATTCGCTCTCAAATTAAATTAATATTATGTTCGTGAATTTGCTGAGTCTAGAAAAGTAGCCTCTTACAGGTCTTTGGCAATAAATCGACATGGATCCTGCAGGGAATATTTTTCTTGTTGCATCTTCAACATGTTTTTTGGTGAAAATAGCCATTGGTCATACTTGACTTTTAACGGTGATATCTTCAATTTGCTGACGTGAAAACTACGCTAATGCGGCACAGCTTAAAATCCACACGTGTCAGCATGGCTGCTGATGGAGCTAAATGTCAAAAAATATTCTTGGTGTCCTTCTGACAATTTGAGGAGCAAGTTTTTTTAATACAAATTAATTTTAACGTCAGCAGATTTTTATAAATGGATTGACGTCCTCCTATCATCGCACACGCGTCATCAGAGATCATAAACGTTGCAATTTTTTCATTATCTCCAGCTGGAGCTTGTTTATTTGGCCTGTAGCGGCTCTTAAAATTTGGTTCAAGCCATGAATCAAGATTCGCATACGTATTAAAAATTTATCTTGGCGATTAATCTTTCTGTAAACAATCTGAAGGAAGTTCGTCTAGCGCTTTTCTTAATAAATCCATTGCCTTACCAAACTTTTATCAGCGTGTAAACTGATGAATTAACTTCAAGGATGACGAATGAAAGTTTTTTGCCTTCGTCATCAAAGCAATCAAAGCTCCTGCTGCGTGAAAATTGAGATTTTCACATCAAATGACACACCGCTGCACCTCCTTTATTGCTAGATGGAAGGACATTTTTTTAGTTGAATGAGAGTAAGCTATCATGGACCTCCTGTCACTTATTTTTTTTTATCTCAACTGATAAAAATCAACCCTGAAATTTCCAAATGCAATGATTAAATTGATAGACTGACTTTAAAGAGCGTAATGCAATTCCTCGAAATTTTCTTAACATGACGTCTGTGCCATTTATTTATTTTTAGTTAAAAATATCTTGCCCTGAGAATAAAGTAATAAATAAATGACATTTATTTAATTTTGCAGAATGCCAGCGGACTGAAGGACCAAGAAGAGGCGGCTCGTCGTCGGGGGCCTTTCGCGCGGCCCTTGTCAGCCTCGCAGGAGCACTTGTTGTACTCGCGGCGGCGGCCGGAGGCGGACGCCGGGGCGGACGGCCACCTGAGCGAGGTGATGCCTGACGTGGCCATGGCCACGGCCAGCTTCAACCAGCTGGAACTGGAGGAGAGCGAAATCGAGCTCGACCTCGGCGACGGCTATTGCCAGCAGCGTTTCTTCCACTACTGAGACCGCCCCCGCCACCCCCACTGCCTCCATCTCATCTCACTTGATGCATTTAACTTATTTGTAAATAAACACGAGCAGAACACACAAACACTGTTTTCTATGAAATTAAAATCTTGGTTTTATTTTTACGACTTTCCTCTCATAGATGATAATTGATAATAGCTCGCGGCACGAGAAAGCAATTTAATAGATTGCTGCCATTACATAATCCGTAACCGAGTTTGTTATTGATGGCTGTGAACTTTGGGTCAAACAAGGCAATATTTATAACTGGATCAGTCTGGACTGCGACAGACACTGCGCTTAGTCCGATCAAAGTTTTCTTTGGAGAGATCAAAAGAATGCAAGAATCTAAATCAAGGCAGTACAAACTAACAACAACTGGTGAAAATTTGCTATTTTGCTTTCCAGTAAGACGCCTGGTAATATATTTAATTTCTTTTATTCACCAAATTAAATATATTAACGAGATTTCAGCATTAAAAATTCACAGCTTATGATGTGCGCGATGCTAGATAAAACACAGAAATCAGCGGTCGCGTGAGCGTAACCGAAATACTGGGAACCCATTGCAAGGCTTACGAGTCGAAGGAAGGGTTACGCCTGGAAGTCCCAAGCTTTGTTCAAAATAGGTATACGCAACAATGCTTGCAAAATATGTCATATATATATGCAAAAATACATTGGCCAAGAATTAGCGTCCCTGGATCAGGTCTCTCTGAACCTCTCCCTGGCGGCTCCGTTAAATAAAGCAAGCAGCGATTGATCAAATAATAATCATATAGTATACGCGTATATATTATCACAAAAGCTCAGTAAATGTTCAGGCAGCGCAGCTTCTTGCCCTGCACACGCTTGGAGAACTCTGGTTCCGTGGGCGTCCGCCTGTCCTCCTCGGCCGACTGCGCCGGCCTCGCCTGTGGAAGCCTCTTGTAGAGCAATGCGCCGAAGGGCCGCCGCCGCCGGATCTCCGCCTCCAGCTGCAACAGCGGCGTGTCCGAGTGCGGGCAGTGCTCTCGCACGAATTTGGCCAGGTTGAGCACGTAGTCGGCGTTGTGGCCGTTGAAGCCGGCGGCCACGCAGATTTGCTCGGCCATCTCGGCCGCCGAGGCCTCGCCCAGCCACATCGTGTTCTCGGGAGTGGCCACGTACACCAGGGCGGCCGCGGTCAGCTGCTCAAACGAGGTGGATGACCACCGGCCGAACCCTGTGGACCGCCACTCGGGCGCTAGTGGCCCACTCGATCTCTTCGGCCGCCACACCGCCGAGAAGTGCGTTTTGTAGCCGCCGAGAAGGCACTCGCGCTGCGCCAGGTACGCGAGGGCCGCCTCCCCGTGCAGGAGGTATGCGCGGCCCCACACTATCCCGTCGGCCGACTCTTCAAGAGTGGCAACTCGGCCGGGCTGCAATCAAAATTGAAATTCTTAATATTTCTCACGATACAGTAATTTAAAGAGCAAGATCGGAGGATCGGAGGGAAAGTTTTTTAATGCAATTTTTAGTGGATTCCATAATTTGTCAATGAAGTAAGAAACAAAATTGAGGAAAAATTCCTGAGTTGCAAGGTGGAAATTTTCTATTTGCGTAATTAGACGGCCAAAAGTTATGAAAATTTAAATAAAATTTTCAAAAAGATGAATAACAAAATTAATTATAGCTCTTACTCAGGAATTTATCCTGAATTTTTGTACTACAGTTCTTAATTAATCGGTCCAGGTGTCATTATCATTCCATGAATTCCCGCACGAATCGGTGAAATCGGAATATTAACTCCAATTTAATATCTTAACAAAATGTAAAAACAAATAGTTGTAAGTTTGAAAAGAGGGACTAAATTCTGTCATAGTTGGGGGAAACCCCTAAAATCTTCCAAATGCGTTAGTTAAGAATAATTTCAGTGTAGGGGAAAACCATGACAACTCTTATCTTAAAGTCGCTAGCTCAGATCAAGTACGGGAAAGAGATCAAGCTTCTTTTTACTTTTATTGTTCAAAGAAAGTTTTTTAGAGATCGGTCCAATTTTTAGCTCCTAAATTGTGCCATGCATTTTTTTATAAAAAATTAAATCTGGCCACAAACATTGGACAACAACAATCAACAACATCAATTGCTTAGAAGCTCAATAGAAATCATCTCTGAAATATAGTTACCTTATTCTTTAACAAAGCTTTATGTACTGACAAACGAATGAAATCAAGGTTTGTGTATATGAGTTGGTTGAGACTGATTATTTTACTAACGAACTAAAGAAAAAAATTATCCCTTCCAGTTACGTTTGTGTATAAATTTTTTTTTTTTGGAGAACATGATGATGTATAAAAAACAAAATATCCACCCCAATTATATTACTGCACTCCAGCTATGACAAAAAAGAACTGGTAGCTTCCTCATTGAAATGACCGGTATGTTTTTTTCGAGACACTCATTCCATGGTTATCATTTCCTTATTTGTAAAGTCCAACGTTTCCATTTTGATATTTCTGTAAGCTGCAAATGCCAATTTTTGTGATGAAGTCTGTATAGATATTGCTCAAGTGTAAAAATAGTACTATCGTTTTATTTCAATCTGCTAAACATGTGTTTCGTAAGAATTTTGTAATATAATATATATTTTTTCCATGTGTTGTACACCGTTTATGTTTATAAAATACTATAATAATAAAAATATTGTTACCTTATTACTTAAAAAATATTTTCAACGGTGTGATAAAACGTTAAAATAAATCTTTGTACTTAACATGAGGTGCGAAATAATGCGGAAAAGTCCAGCTATCTTAGATCATAAAATTCAGGGCTCAAGCTATACCAAGTTTGGATTTAGTGGCTGTTAAGCATTAAGATCACCTGGCGTATGACAAAAATTTAATCATCCAGAAGTTCCACGGTGCGTTGAGCGAGTGCTTTTATGCAGCATTGCGTGTGTCTGGGAAATTAAAATTCTGCGCAAGACACCTCTGGGTGTCATAAAAGGTTCTTATTTTAAAAACTATTTAAAGAACAAATAATAGTCATGATCACATGCTGCCGACCACCATGAATTATTAATTAACGATAAAACACGCACGTCTCGCATTTTGATACGCAAGCCGGTCAGAACGCGGCGTCAATGAAGCTTTGACGAGAAAGTTTTCTGGCAGCAATAAAGAGAGCTCACATGTTTTTAAGAAAAGTATGCTCTCATGTGACTTTTAGCTCGCTGTGTAACATGACAATTGTTTCATTAAAATGATACCCGGCAAACAGCGCTGAAATTTACGCACCGAGAAAACCACAATGGAAAATTCCCTAAAAAAACTGGGTGTGCTTGAAAAAGTCTGAGCACAAAAAAAACTGGAAAGACATGTGTTTTTGTGTGTGTACCTGGTCTTTGGTTCCTCTGTGGTGCGTGTTGCCCTGGGCGAAGGTGCGTTTGAAGCCCTTGATGAAGCCGATGTGTGCTTGTTCGAAGTCGAATCCAGGGTCCCAGCAAAGGCTGCCGTAACCGAAGACCCACAGGCCCTGAGAGGAGGAGCTCATTTCGGTGGCGCGGCGCAGCGGCCTGCAACAAGCAATTCCGAGAAACGAGCGCTCTATTATTATTGCTATTCATTCAGCATCCTTTCATTTCCTGTTATGCCCGATAATTTTGCGGAATATCAAGCAGCGCGCGAGAGCAAACCGCCAGCGCACATATTGCATGCTTCGTTGCTCGCTGTGGTACATGTGTACATAATGTATATTCACGGTGCAAGCACTACTTCTCAATGTCTGGTTTACGGCAATACTGCCTTTTGCGGCAAAAGGACGACGGGTATTCTAATTGATTCCTTAAAGTAGATTCGTGCGCGATTGTAAATTGCAAAGTGAAACCAGCAATTCCCTAGTAAATATAGGCCGTCATTATTAAAAAATGCTCACATTTTGAGAGGTTCAGGGCGATCGCGTTTTCAGCTCCGCGTCCCACGGCGTCAGCTTGTGAACGACCGACGCTGTTGATTTTGTACACGAAAATAGATTCATGCCCTCCAAGGTTGTGTGCAACCTTTTGTAGCTTTAAGCTCCACAAATCCAGGGATGGTGGGGGAGGTAGAATCCCTTATTATATATATGGCTATAAGTCTTGCAGACCCTGATGGTACCGTTAGGATCGGTGCACGTCTCGTCTTTCTTTTTACTGACCTGATTGTTTGTGCAGAAATATCTCTGTATTTTTACATCCGTTTATTGACAACCTCCCTAATTGTCAGTCTGAAAAGTTAGTCTGAATCGCCTCGCTATCGTAAACGGCCGAGGCCTTTGAAAATGATTTCGTCCACTCTGTTGCCTAAAGATCATTAAACCAGACAGATCACACTTAATGTTTAAACACCTTATCTGAACTCTTGTAAACTTTGTAAATAATATCCCTTCATCTCACGAGTTTATTATCACAACTTGTGTTATTATGTATATTTTGATTGCATCATCTTAAAATCAAAATCAACAACATGATTTCTCCTAACGGACACAAAGGCATTGTAATTTAAAGGACCTTTAAAACGCATGATTATCACCATTTTGAACTAATAATGTAATACAAACAATTTCATTCAAGCAAACCCAGACGCAATTCTTCTAAATTTTGATCCAATAATTATTTTTTTTAATTAAAAATGGTGCCTCAAAAAAATTAATCAAAGTGGATCTCGGACATCTTCGAGTTTGAATACATTCTTTGGATGAATGAGATTTTGTAGGAATGAGAAAGGCAGCCAGGGAAAGGGCATTTTTTTCTTTCGTAAGAAAGTGGTGCGAACACAATGCACCGATGGAAGAAGAGCCATACGGACCACACTTTCTAATCTCACCCTCCAAGATTTGGGGATTTTCCACGGCAGTATCTTGAGTGTCATTCCGGACAGAGTAATAAAAATTCCCCAAACAACCGCCGTATTTGATTTCCCCCCTAGCAGAAGCGAGGAATTAATCGGCGCCAATCAATGGGAGAAACTAAGGTCAAGTTAACTGCCTCACTTTTATCTCACCCTCCGAATTCGGTGAATTTGGGAATTTTCCACTGTCAACGCGTGACCCACTAGCAATAAGTGACACTAACGAGGACCGGAACTTTAAGTGAGGCAATATAATAATGGAGAGGAGTGGTTGGGCAAGGGCGGTGGGTGATACGCGATCCTGAGAGCGCGCGGCGTGGTGCTCTCGCCAGAGTTATTGATCTGCGTAGAGGCTGCGCGCCTATATGGGGCATGCACACACGGCGTGATGTGGCAGACGAATTGAATGAAATTCGCTCCCTCGCGTCTTGTGTTTGCCGCCGACCGCACTCACCACTCGGTCCATTTAAAGGGCGCGGCCTTAAGGATCAATTTCGCGATCGTTACGATTGAACCGATTCAATTATGTAAATACCACACATCAATGCATGGCATGTTTCTCGGTGGTCCGTCCGAGTGTTGCGAAGAGGGAGTCGCAGTTATTTCGCGACGCACAGTCTTAATTTGGACTCTCCGCTATACTTCCCGAGGGGAGCAGAGAAACTGGCCGCGGCGCGCGGTTTCGCCGGGCCAAATGTGACAGCCTGCGGTTTGGAAAAAACTGCGTCGTCTCGCAATTCGGTCTCAATAAAAAACTAATTTCACCGAGCACGTGACTGCGACACGTAATTTCATAGGAAACGCAGCAAAATAAGGCTAGCACATCTGCAGGCGAATTTCGTTCTGCCCTTCAGCGCAGCCTCAGTAATTGCGGCAGTAATTAAGCGACACAATCTCTTTTTATTCACTTTCTCTTATTTTTCTTAGATGGTGGAAACTTTTCCTGCAGGGAATTTATTCATGGATCGCGAGGAGGAAAAGTGCAGCAAACAACAGCTCTCAAGGCAAACAATGCAGAGCGGAAATTCCAGTTCCGTGCACGGAGCACAGCGAGCCGACTGCTGCAGGATGCGAACGACGAAACCGCACACGTGCCACGTTTAAAGAGCGAAAATATACTCACGAGGAGTGCGAGAAGGGCGGTTGGGCTGAGCTGAGGGGTGCTGCGGGCGCTATCTGAGTCTCATGTTGGCGCGGCCAGGATGCAGAGGCGACTGAGGCGGCCGCAGCGAGTTAGACGGCTGATGAAACCGAGGCGGCGGCGTTTCGTCGGTCTGACGGCGAGTGCGCACCACTCCGACTCGCTGCGTCGTCTATCGGGGTCAGTGCCACTCACACTCACGCGACGGTATGTGCGGCGGTCTGCGAAGCCGCTTCTGCCGCCGCCGTGGACAAAACGCGACCAAAGGGCGGAGCAGAAGGGTTGGAGCAACAGCGTAAAATAAATAAACAAACACACGCGCCGCGCGCGCGTTAATCTCGGTCTAATTATCGTGTGCTCCGAGCGGCGGTTGCTCTCGGCTGCGATTTCGCCGACGGTCGCTTTGTCTGCATTGCAGTAGTGGTGTGAGAGCCGAATCCGACGGCGCATTTTATTTATTATATGAGTCTCGTGCTCTCTCCTCCCCGGCTCTTTTTGTCTCGCGCGCTATGCTAAACGTCGCACGCGGCTAGACACAATTAAATAATACCCGATTGCACATCTCGCATCTCGAGCCACGCTGATGCAGCTTCCTCAGCACTTTGCCTCACTTTTCACCGCAAAAAACGGTGGCAGCTCAAGGATAGCCGATTCAGCACATTGTTTGTTTTCGTGCTCAGACGCTGTGCTGTTAATCTTATAAATAAACTGCATTGCACTCGGCGCAGTGCAATAACACGCTGCATGGGTTCGTTCCCAACCGACCGACAATGGGATCGCAGCGCAGACGGTCATAAATGATTAGCGCTGCAGTGTAAAGTTTGAAAGTTGTTACATCAGCCAAAGCTACGAAAATATGTGCTCCCATTGCATCTTGCCCTCACATCATGTTTCAAAAAGAGCAGAAAAAAGTACAATTTATGGTGATTTATGGCGAACAGACAACATTTGCTCGTGACAAAAATATGCAACAAATATTGTTATGTTTCCAGTTTTAATGGATTATGAGAAAGAAGAAAAACGTCTGCTTGTGAAAAATTCTTGCATTGTGCAACAGCTCACTCGATGCAGCTGAATTTTAGAAAAAAATGTATACGTGGTTTATACATGGGTATTGTATTACAACCTATCGCGATCAGTGTACTTTATACGGTTTTGATCTCAATTCTTCTACAAATAATGTATCACTATATATTTTAGTGGTCTTCGTGCAACTCAAATATTTACTTTGTTGTGAAACACTAACAGTAACACAACTAGGTTAACCATATTTACTTTATTGTAACAGAAAAAATTATTTTTAAGGGCCATTTTCACGGGTTTTTACATTTTTTTAAATCAAAGGTTGATTGTGCTGCGATGAGACAATAACTTCCACCTCCAGTCGCCCCTGGGCAGCATCAAGTGTTTTTAGTCGGGGTCATCACATCCCGGATTGATTTACCATACCGCTGCTAGAAAACTGATTTCCTACTTTCCTAGCAATTACGTGATAAATTAGACAAATGTTTTGAGTAATTTTTTCATTCCCTGATCTCATCTTTATGACTAGTTCATTGATAATCATCTGCTTACTTCCTTAACCTTTCCACCCTCCCTAATATGTTTAAACCGTGTGCTACGTATTTTACTGGTTCTTAAAAAGCTAGTAAATAATTTACAGTAAATACCTTACACTTTTTTAATGAAATAAATGTTTTTCTAGAGTTTCATTGTTTAGACTGATGAATTGAGAACAACGTCTAAAGTTCTTCGACCTGGGATGGCCCACCGATATTGGAATCGCCTCCTTTGTTGACAAACATAATGTTCACGAGACACGCCTGTCACGGTTTTCGTTATTTAAATTGCAAGAAAAAGAGACAGAGCACCCTAATGCGTAAGAGGATTGCTTTTACAAATGCTCTGTGACAAAATAAATCAACTTTTGCGTTTTTATCAACTGAGGTAGAAAAAGTTATGACACCTCTCCTTGTCTCAAATCGCAAAAAAATATCCGGAATATTAAAATTACGCAAATTTTTATAAGTACAATATTTTGGAGTAGAATAAATACAAAATTTTCTCATTATAAATACGCTTTGTATTTTTCTTGCTAAAAATAAATTTGAAATTACACTCACCTTGGCACTCTATAAGCAAAACAATTAAATTCAACTCAAAATATTTGTATTCCATTGATCTGAATTATTTAAAGGTGTTATTTTTGAAATACGTCGAAACATAAGTTTTAAGTTGAACGTAAATAAAAAAGAACGAGGATGAAGAATGTTTTTTTATTTATATTTAACATGAAAACAACCTCGAGTGGTCACCTATTCCAAAAATAAAATTTAAAAGCTAAATATAAAAATGCATACAAAACACTCATTGTCAGTTCAAGTTCGTCATAATACACACACACATTTTCAAAGTTTCTTGCACAGTTTCGCTCATCTCGTTGAAGTTGTTTTGCTTAGCAAGTTTTTCACTGCACGATGAGACGATGAGCAAAGACTTTCTGGTCTTATATTTCCTTCACCTCGCTCGGTCTGCTTAAAATCACTCCCCATAAAGCCCTGATTATTTCAACCTTTGTTGGAGATGACGCGTCATCCCAAGCTATATGAAAGCAATTGCATTAGTAACTGCAAAATTTTAGATAACTCATTATGTATTTGGGTAGACACTTCAGCGATGCAAAAATTACTGAGGTACAATTGTTAAGGCATTTACCTTGAATGGCAAGGTTAAGAATTATATCCGAGATCGTTCTTGTATGCTTTTGGTCTGCACTTAAAATTTGCTTGTCATTTCGACATAATCCCGCAACAGGCACATATTTCTTTATTTTTCGTCGAAATAATCTAAATGCCTGGGTGTTGTCGCAATTTCCTTCGATCAAAGAAACAAAGAGGAGCGAGGTAGGGACGATTTAGAAAATGTTGTGCGAGGGTGCGATTAGCGGCTGCGGCGGGTCTGATAAATGTCAGAGAGCTTTTAACTTTTAATTTTAACTCGGCGGCGCGCGACGATTTGCGAGCGTGTTCGGCAGCGCCTTTTTTTCTGGTGGCGATTTGCGAAAAATGCGCAGTAATTGTTGGCCGAAAATACTCTCGCACACACTCACCCGCTCGCTGTGTAGGCTCGACGCGCACACCTGCGATGAAAGCGAAAAGAGAGCACGTCGCAGTCCCGATTTTGCTCGCTTTCTTTGATAGTTGTCCTTTGGGCAGTCAGCGGGATAGGACAAACGCCGCGGTTGCAAAATCGCGTTCGCAACACAGCACCGCCGCCTCGCGTGCTGATGAACTTTGACGGCGCCCAAAATAAGAATGAGGAAACACGCTCCGAGAGAGACTCGCACTTTTCACCAGTGCCAGATTAGAAGAAAGTATTGCCATGTCTATTATTGCCAAGTGGCATTAGAAAAAGTGCTCAGGACCGACTGGCATCCCGGATAATCTGTGCCGGCTAAAATTGGCCTGTGCTAGAAATCCTCAGCTCTCGCCAAAAAAATTGTTGTTATTGAATAGGCGAAATTATCTCAACCAAAACAAGCCACTTGATTCATTGGTCACACATGGAGGCATCAGAGTTTACAGAACTCTTTTACGCAGCTTCAACAGAAATATTAGCAACACAAATAAATTGAGGCAGTGCCAAAAGTATTTATGAGTTTGATAATCAATTCCATTTTTTTGGAAAAAGGTTTAAGGATCCGCTTAAAATTTGCCAACGAACACACCTGCGTTAGAATATGTATGTTCTAATTGTAAGCTACACGACCCTGAAAATTTAAGTCAGGCCAATATCAGCTTGATGCTTTAATCGGTTTAATTTATGGCACTGCTTTGAAAATTAGCAAGAAAATCCCACGTTTAATTCACAGCAGAAAATGCGCATTTTCCTCATTCATCTCCGAAACTAATAATTACCATAATAAAAAGTAATAGCTCCGCGGGAAGTCTAGTCATGTTATTGGTCTGAAACGCGAGATAAACGAGAAGGCCAATTACCCGTCCGCTCCGACACTCATAATCTTTTTGCTGCGAACAACAAACAGAGTGCCCGCATGACGAGAATAATTATGGTGCGAATCGGGCGAGCGGTGCGCGTAAATGAAATTTATTTACCGAGAAGTGTGTCAAAAAGAGCAAAGCACTAACTTGTCTCGTTACGGGTACAAATATACACACGCGTGCACACACGTAATGAAAATTTGGCGTGCGCCGTTTCTGTTTTTGAAAGAGCTAGACCCCCAGCTTGAGCAGCATCCTTGATCGCTTGCCAAAAAGTCACGTGACTCGTGCGATGATGAATCAAGGACCCTGGTGAATTACCTTGTAAATAATTGGGGCAATATCGAGGATGACAGATGGTGTGTGTACCCATACTCTTCCGACGTAAAAGTGTTTGCCGAAAATTATCGTGACGGCCCATTAAGTAACAGTTTCATCGAGCCAGCAAAAGAGTTTCTAAATTGCAAGATCCTCGCGTGGCAATTTTCTTCTCTCTGACGGTTTCCATTCTGAAGTTTGATTCCAATAATTAAGTATAAAAAAACAGATTTATGATTGCACGTTAAAATGAACTCGAAAACATTAAAATTAACAGTTTCAACCTCTCTTGATATAAATTTGTTCTACTTAGGAAATAAGCGTTTCAAGTGAGCAAACCCGACAAATTATTTTTCCCAGAAGAAAACGAAGCTCTAGACAAAATAAATTGCGTGTAAATTTGCAAATTGAGCACTTCAGGAAAAGGGCTAATTTCCCAGCAATCCAGAGATCGCGATAATGGTGCTGAAAAAGTGCTGCTGCTTTTTAGGCGGCGAGTGCTATTATGCCGGGACCAGCGTTGATTGGCCGTGCGTGTTTGTCCAAATTATCGGGGCGGCCCGCCCCTGTTGCAGGTGCCATATGCGCTGCTGAGCTCCATCCTCGCTGCCAGATTAGCGGCCGTGATGCACGAAATGTGTAATGACAAGTGGCTCCGTTATCTGCGAAGTCAATGACTCTGGGTCGGCGCCGCCCGAGCGGCAGGCAGACCCGCGCCACTCACCAAGCCCGCCGTCTGCGGACCTCCAAGGGGCACTCGACGCTCGCACTTTCATCACCGCAGACGATCGACGCTGATATTGCCTTTGCTTTTGCACACTTGTCTCGCCCGCCCCCCGACGAGCTGCTCTTTTTCTGCAGTCCCGGCCGGCGTCACCAAACTTTCTTCCGACCAAATTTTTGTTTTTGGTCGGTGACCCCGGTGTATTTTATTTTTTATTTTTATTATATTCCCTCTGGTGAACACTTCGGGTTACCGTCTACAAAGTCACGGGCAGAAAAGCACACGAGTGCGGTATGCTCTGCTGGCGTCGCAGAAAAATAAACCTGATTTCTGCCTCTTGCGAAGAAGAAGAGCCCGCTTCTCATTTATTAGAGTTGCTGAAAAATTGTTAACTGTGGTTCAAATCGCGACTTTTGAGATGGAGAAATGCGGGTGTCATCCTGGAGGAGAATTAATTTGATATTTTCCTCTGGGCGTGCCGCTGGGAGATGAAAGCGTAATGCAATAGCTGAAAGTTTTCAAACGAATGTTGCAGAATTTCGCAAACATCCGCGCGCTTTGTTTGCCTGCACCGCGTTTTCCTCCCCCTGCAACTTGTTTCCACTGGCCGATTTCGGAAACTCGATTCCCGTCTTGAGTTTTGAGTTTCACGCACCGGACAAAGGGAGGCTGTTTTCGGTTTTCTTTCTGCTTTTTGCTTCACTGGCCATGCGCGCACTGTCTTTGTTGCGATTGTTTGTCTGTTTCCAAGCGTGACCAGCCAGTTGGTGCTCTTATTCTTACTCCGTCCGTCGCTGCCTCTCCAGACCAGGCGCACATTTTCATATATTCATTATTCATTTCGCTGTGCACCGGCCGAACGGCGAAGGTTCACGCTCAAATTCATTCAACTTTACCCCACTGCTTGCATAGCCCACGAACGAGTTCAGGTGAGCGGAAAATCTTTTTGAAAATGCAAATGGCAACAGCAGGCATGATACGCAAAAAATCAAACGACTAGATTTATCAGGATTTTGACTTTCATTTATGTAATTTAAATGCAAAAATATTTTCATCAGTATGACTTACAAATATATATTTACAAAGTAGTGTACAGGGCTTTTCCTTATTAATTATTAAATTAATTGACTAATTGAGATCAGGTAATTATCGCAACAACAATAATTAACAGTTCATCACACCTCTGTTGCGACAAAATCGAGGGGTGCAGATAACACTGCGTCGCCGCAACTTGAGTCTGGGATTGAATAAATCGTCGCACACTTTCCGTAGATGCACGACGTGTCTTTACAACAGGCCGACGACGGTCCTGGCGTGCACTCACTTTTCTTGAAACCTCCAGGGTCACTGCAATCACAAAAAGAGAGAGGGTCCCAGGTTAGTCAAATGTTAAAACAACCTAAGAAATTTGCAGAAAGAATGGCAGAAAAATGCGACACTCACCACATTGAAGGTTGGCAGCACTGCTGCGATTCCAGACTGGCTTTGGACAGTCTGTTGTCTGCGTCTCTGAAAGTGCGGTTGGTGTTGAGCTTGGCATAGTCGTAGCTGACTGTCGCGTAATCGTTCTCGCCGCGTAGCCTGTTGTGAATCATTTCTGGCCGTTGACCGCTGGCCCGAAGGTTGGCTTCGTTCTGCATGCGGGCCATGGTGTCCGCTTTTTTCTGCTCCATATCTCTCCTCTTCTTTAAACATATGATGATCGCGGTGCCGCTCAGGATGAGCAAAACAAAGGCGGACGACAGCACCAGAACCACCATCAATTTCTGCCTGTCCAAGTATTCTAGATCCTCGTCCTGCATGGTAAAAGAAGCAAATTAGCAATCAAGCGAAATTCTACGGCAATGTCAATACTTACACCAACTACGAGATATCCTTTATTCACGTCTTTGCTCACATCACGCACATGTTCGCAGGTCGGGCCGAAGCGCTCGGGCGGACACATACAGATAAATTTGCCATCCATCTGGCTTTTGCACGTGGCTCCTTGGTGGCAAGGATTTGCGGTGCACGGCTGCGTGAGACTCTCGCAGAACTGGCCGTAGTATGGAAGGATACATTCGCACATGCGGTAGCCGTTTTTGTTCACGCACTGCCCACCTGGAAAAGCGCAAAATTGACATTTTAGAATATTTTTGAACTATCATGGGACTTTACAGCACATTTTTTCAATGCAAGCCATTTTAAAATTTAGTGGATGGTGATGTGACAAAAGGTAACGTGATGTCATGTGTTATTTAAAAAAATATTTTCAGCAAGAAACAAAAATCTTTTTAAAGTCAAATTAAGCACGCGAAAGAAAATGCAATAACTAATAAAATAGTTCAGTGCTGTTAAAATATAGAACAAAACGAGTTTAAATTCCGAGAAATGTTTCCTTACCGTTTTCGCATGGGCGAGTGTCACAGTCTTTCGCACGGTTTTCGCACAGCTGCCCATAGTAGCCTACGGCGCATTTGCAAACGAAGTCTTGAGCCCCGGGGGGCGGAAGGCGCGATTCACAGGTGGCTCCGTTCATGCAGGGGTTCTTGGAGCAGCCGCTCTCCAGCTCGCAATGTGCACCAATAAAGCCTTGAGGACATACGCAGTGGCCCAGCTGAAGAGAAGAGAACACGACCGTCAGAACATGAGGATTTTTTCAACCAAACAGGCAGGTGGGAATTCAAATTTTTTCCGGCGTGCATGAGAACCGCGCGAAGAACAAAAGACCTATTAAGGCTAATTAAATTGCAAAAAAATTTGAAAAAATTTGGAAAAACGCCCGCGTTATCTGCGCCGGCCAATTTCGGCGTACAGAAGCAATTTCGCGCGCAATTATTGTTATTATATTTTCATTTCCTGAGTTCTCACGTTTGCAGGCCGAACATGAATTATCGCGCGGTCCCGCTCGGCTCCGCGGCACGCAATTTGCAAAGATACGTGAATCGAATGCGAAGCGAAATTAGGAAAAGCAAACAGCGAAAGAAAGGCCGGCCAGCGGGCAGCAGTTGCGAGCGAGCGACCGGCAGAAGAAGCGTCGTGGGCGAAGGAAAGGCGAAAATAATAATAATTCCCATATATCCTCGCGCTTGATACATAAATATTAATTCCGTCTGCGTGGAGCTGGGAATCATGCGAATCGCGGCAGGCACGCAGCCGACATAAAATTCTCGCCATAAAAATAGACAAAAACGCTTGGTGGCGGCCATGAGTGCAAGGGGGTGGCGGTGGCAACGGACGGGGGACTTGATGAGTCGCTCGAGAATGGAAACTCACCTCATGGCAATGTCCACCGTTCTTGCAGCTCGATGCATCGCACGTCGTGCCGACCGGCTTTCCACAATCTACGCCCGTGAAGCCTTCGGTGCAGTTGCAGGTGTAGAGACCCGAGCCGGTGTTGAAGCAGGTGCCGTTGTTCTTGCACGGCCGGTGGTGGGTGCAGTAGTTGAGGTCCTCATCGCACATGAGGCCACCCCAGCCTTGGTCGCAGATGCACTCCCACGGCTGGTTGCAGGAGCCGTGGCGGCACGAAGGGTAAATCTGGCACTGGTCGCACCTATCGCCTATCCACCCTGGCTTGCAACTGGGGAAAGATAAGAAAAATGAGGATCGATCAGTTTTCGTCTTCGGATCTTGTGCGAAATATGCCCACGGAACGATATATTAAATGTTCCAGAACGCCGGCAGGTTTATCAGATATTTCAAAAGTCACGACAACTGTGAAAAAATGCGCTCGAGTGCGGAATGAATTAAAAGAAAAAATCTTGATTGCCGCGGCATTCGTGATTTCAATCTTGCTCAAATTGGTTAAACGCTGGAGAATTGTTATGATAAATACGACTTTGAAATAGTAATAATAAAAATTTCCTCGGTCGGGCTGCGCCTCCCGAGCGGGCTTAATTGCCCGTTTAAGCGAATTTTGCGACATTTGCAGAAATTCGCGAATTCCGCAAAAAAGAGCAGACGCGGATTGGCAGTCGGAGTCGGTGTGCGCCGACTGTGCGAAAAAGGCGTAAAAACGGTCGTGTTCGGCGGTTCGACCTCAAGAAGAAGTGAGGTGTGCGAGCGCGAGCCGGTGTTTTGTGGCGCCGACGGTACAGAGAGGCCTGTGATGTGAGCTGAATACCAGCCACACACCGTGGGAACCGCAGCATGGGAATCGAGAAAGGCGCTGCGCGAAAATTCCATTCACAACACCCAGGCTGGGATGCACCGCTCCGACCCTTGGATGCAGCCACCCACACCCCACCCCTAGTGCGAATCGCACCCCGAGCCGGCCCCACCCGCCCCCGAAACCCGAATTCTAGGCCAATCGGCGGTGGGCGCGGACGGTCGCTCGGTCGAACAGGTTTCGTCCGATTTTTGGCTTCCTTTGTCATTAGCCCCGTGCTTTAATTAAATGTGACAACTAATTTTCTAAGGATGCCACTCTGATTGCGGAATGAGCCGGCGAGTGAGCGAGCGGACGAGACAGACCGGCTGCTTTTTACATATACATACACACGTAATATCAAGCAAGCCACCTTTGACAGCCTGAGAGAGGACAACTTGCATGCGTGCACATGTGTGTGCTCTCTTACTTTCGCTTTTTCCTTTAAACCAGCAAACCGGCCCGATTGAGCAAATTTGTGCAACGCGTGGGTACGGAGTGTATCTGTGTGTGTGTGAGAAAATCGGTCCTCTGGCTGGCTGGCTGGCATCTTCCTGCTCCTCGCAGACGCTCGGCAGATTGAATCACTTCGCGAAATTAGACGCCGGCAGACGGAACCCCTTTGTGTGCGTGCAAAGCGCGTTTTCCGGCCGATTGAAACGCAATTGCACCCCGCGAGCGAGCGCGCGTCAAGTGTCAGCCCACCCTCTCGAGTCCGCCACCACTTTACTCATGCCACTTGGCGTGAATGGTGTAAAATCGTCTGAGGACGTTTTTGGTGCAAAAAGACCCGTTTTTGTCTCAAGCAGACGCAGATGTTTTTACAAGACAATCTCGGAGCACCGTGAACTTGAAATTGACAGCTGCTCTTTAAGTCCAGGTGCCGATTTATTTATTATCCTCGAGCTGGTAATCGCATAACAACGAGAGCAATGTGCAATTCATTAGTCTTTTATATTTTTTTCTTTTTCTTTCGAGTACTACGTCAGTGTAGACGTCTCGAGCGGAATACTAAGGCCGGTTTAATGGCGGATACAATAAAAAGACATTGCAAAATTTTCGCGAATCTGGTTTGCAGTGTCAAAATTTAATCTTACAAGCTTCATCGGTTAGGACTTTTGTCGGACCATTATCCACTCCACGTCTTTCCCATTTTCCTTTTTATAAAATGCTAGTTTTAGTTAACATATTAATGAAGCTAAAACATTAAACATTTAAATTTCATCATGATTCCACCTGTCAGAGAGGGTCCTCGCCAGCTGGCATAAATTCCCCAAAAGGCGCATCAAAATTAAATTTTCGTGTTTCCATGTGGGGAGGACTGATCCGAGTCGAGACGTAAATAAAAGCTTTATGCCGCGCGACCCGGGTTTGCGAGTGAAAAGATCGATTTCCGGCGGCGTTTCGACCAATTTGCGTCGTTTGTGAAGCAAATTCCGCGTGAAAGTGGCATATGAAGACGGACAAATGTGTGGAAAATGGAGCCGCGCAGAGGGGACTCTTTTTGGAAACGAGTCAGCGCGCCGTATTTGTAATTCAAATGCGCTCACTCTGTGTGTGCGAGTGTATATATGTGTAAGTGTTCACATAAAGCAGCAGCAACGGCAGCGGCGCAGTGAACACGCTGGCGGATTTATTTGCATGCGCGTCTGCCACAGCAGTGACAGCCACCGCCGACGGCAGCAGCGCGCGCGTGCATGCAGCGCCGGCCGGTGACACCGCCGGGGGTGCACCAGGGGGGTGGTTTTCGGCCGGCGAGCCTAGCCATCCCCTCGCTCATCCGCATGGACACCGAGACTGTTTTGTCAATTTTAATGAGCGCGCGCTGTGTAGATGGGAGAGCGGCCAGCCGCGAGTAAATAAACTCTTATTTTAACTTTCAAACGGAAAGCGATCCTCCGCGGCAGCGATTTCATTTCTACACGATGCTCTTTTTTCTCGAATTACTTGGGAAATCGAAATCACGCTCGAGTTACACCAGCCGAAGGGGTAACTGTATTTTTATGGATTTGGGCCGGGAACGAGCGCGCGCGCCATTTAACGGCGCGTTAAATACGATACTCCTCCGAGACCGCGCGTGGCTCGCACAGTTTCACTGATTTTCAAAACTAAAAATCGGTTTATATACTCACTCGCAGACGCCGGGCCTGCTGCAGAAGCCGTTGACGCAGCCCTTCATGCACAAGGATTTATCGCAGTAGTCGCCCGTGTAGCCGGGATTGCACTCGCGTTTGCCCTGCCGGTTGCAGGTGTAGTGGCCAAAGGTGTCATCGCGCGACTTGCACAGCACCTCGCACCCTTCACCGTAGTAGCTGGCGTCGCAGGTCACGCGGTATTCGTACTGCAGCGACATTTGGTCCTTGAATAACCTGGCCGGCTTGAACTCCGTGCCGACGTCCACGTTCTGCTGAAGGGTGTGCCTTAAGAGCAGCCGTCGTTTGCCTGAAACAGGGGAAATAAACACATTATTATTTCTGTTTGCGAAGTGCCTGGGCAATTAAGTCAGCAAGCCAAATTTACACGCATAACCCCGTCGCGATGACAATTACGGAGGGTGTTTTGTAACTTTTGACTGCAGTCCAAGTCTCGGGCCGAGAAATTACACAGCGCTGGCTGCAGATAAGGCGGAAACCGGCCTCGAGGAGGAGCAGTTCATCGGAAGCCGAGTGTAAATAAATAACTGCACGTGCCAAGGAAAAAATCATTTGCGAAAATCATAGTTTGGCGAGCGAGCAGAGAGCCACGGATATATATACGTTTCGCACTGGTCTCCGAAAGCGACCGCGTCTCGGGGCTATGAGGAAAATCTATACACAAGCAGCGTGACTTTGGCAGCCTCTCAATTCCGCTGTATACGCGCAGAAAATAAGAAAAAAAAACGAGTAAATTCGGTCGAGTTGAGGACTCGAGTGAATCGATGTGAAAAGGGAGTGGAAAATGGGCAGCAAAAAGCACAGGAAACGAACACAAAATTGACAATCGAATGATTCTCGGTAAAATTGTCTCCCTGACGGCGCAATGGAGCGAGACGCGTGTGCAGTAGACGCACCATCCTCCGTCCGTCTCGAGAGCAGTGAACAGGAAGAGCCGTGGAAATAAACTCACTCGGCCTGCTCACAACACCGCACGCCGAGGTGACAAAAAAGAAGCACTCGGCCGCTTTTTTTAGCCGCGGCCAGCGAGCGCCCATCGCTTCTGCTCTCCAGAAGAAATTTCATTTTCGAGACGAGCGAGAAAGAGAGAGAGAGAGAAAAAAAACAAATCGATTCCATTGTGGAAATCACTGCGTGAGTGAATTATGAGAGAGTCGGTGGCGGTTCTCAGCCGATTGAGTGGCGTGATTAATTAACACTCGCTCGCCCGCTTTTTATTCACTTCGGCGGTTAACCAAATTAATCAAGACTGTAAATAAGAGAAAAATTTGCAGTGCTATTCGAACGAGACGAAGACGATCCACTCAACTTTCTAAATCTGCATTCAAGAATGTAAATAAATTTAAAACTTGTTTACAGGTGTTTTTCACGACGCCACTTTGAATGCCAATCAAGACGAGTTTGCTCATATTTGACAGCAGCAGCAGCGGCTGCGGCGGCGGACAGGGAGAGGGAATGGTATCTCACGTAAGAGCGGAGGGAAAATTAAATTTATCGCTCTCGACTGCCAGTTTATGTACTTGCAGGTGGATAAAAACACGGCAACTCGCGGGATGAGCTAATGGCTGGAGATTTTCATCAACTTTCGCTCGCGAATGCCGACTGCGCGAGACCTATTAAAAGCGGCAGGTGGAGAAGACGCGCGTCTTCGAATTCAATTTTTGCGAATTTGACCGATCACTTTCCATTGCGTAATTGGCGAGCTGTCACCGTGCGTTTGTTTGTTTGTTTTTTCCCCCGGCTCGAGAACAAATTTCGGCAGCACGATTATTTAACAATAAAAAACCAGTTTCGCTGGCAGCGATCTGGAGAAGAAAGAGAGAAAGAAAGACGGGCACTTTCCGTGAAAAGAGAGGGAATAGGCAGCCGAGTTACGCGTGCGTCTGCCTTTGGGCCGGCGGTGGGCCCCGGGGGCGGCGAGGGCACTCACGCGACCCATCGGAGCAGGCCCGCCGCCGCACCATTCAGATAAGGCAGGAGATTTTAAAGAAAGGCTGGCTGTTGCCTGTGTGTGAGAAAGGCTCCTTCCTGTGGCGAAAAAGAAGCAGATGCCGGTCTGGCATATGGAGTGGATGGATGGAGGACGCCAGGTGTGTTTCTCACCATTTACAACAGCACGGAGAGTAAAAAACAAACCCAATTGGGCTGCTGCAGCGGCGGCGGCAGCAGGTAGCCAAGCTGAAGGCGCCCGGCTCAGGGCCGCCGTAATTTTTTTCCCCGTCAGTGGTTGCTGTTTGATCGTGCATTCAGGGGGTGCGGAATAATCGTATGATGCTTTCATACTCGCCCCTCTCGCGTCAACCCCGACCGTTACGCGCGCGCAGGGGGAATTTAAAAAGACAGGAAGTGTAACGACCAACGCTGCAAATGCGGCAAAAGACGAGTTTGGCGAAAAATACACACGAGAACGCGCGCCCGGCCGTAATTAATGCGGCATTTAAACTGCTTGCCGGCGCAGCAGCAACGCAGGAAGACGCATTATCGGTCAAGTTCAGGCCAAGTTTGCAATTAAAACGCGCGCGCGCGATAAAAGCAGGCGGCGGGCGTCGCGCGCGGTCAGCGGAAATGGACGCTGCTCGCGGCATTTGCCGTCAAAAACGGAATAAATTCGCAACTGTTTCCAATCATCGAAAAGGAAGTGCCGCCGCGCAACAGCAGAGGAAGGATGCGTTCGTTTATCGCAATTTTCGCAGCAGTTTTTTTTCTGCTGCTCTAATCGAGGTCGTTCCTCCGCAGACGGGGGATGCAATATGCAGTTCCTTTCCTTAAGCCACAGAGCGCTCCTCTCTATTGACTATATCAAAAGCGAGTATTTTACCAGAACAGCAGCTGGCTTGTTTGGAGAGTAAACAATTCTTGAAGAGGGTAGGAAATCCGGATAAATAGACAAGGAAGACGCCAGGCGGAGGAGAGATTTTACCACGACCCTCGCAGGCAGCGTGTGAAAAAGCTCCGCTTCAAATTATCGCGCATTCGGTTGGCGAAATGAAATATTATCCCCGAAGAAAAAGAAGGTGAATGGGTGCTACACTTTTGTGTCGAAACAAACAAAGACGCCAGCAGTAAATTAGGAAAAAATCACAGAGGCCGCCGAGCCGAAAATCACGCTCGCAACTTAATTAACGTGAACGGCCATAATCATATCGAATGAAACGGCAGTGCTAATAATTCCGAGAAGCTTTTCCATCTGCCTGAGCGCAGCCAATAAAACCGATAGTAATTTGAATGAAAAATCACGAGAGCTTGGAAACATAAAATTATTATTAACAATGCGCGCAGGGTGTGTGAGATGTGGAAAATGGAGATGAGTTTTTTTCTCCTCTCGGTTTATGGCTCGCATGCTGGACCCGAAACATGCAATTGGGCTGTGGGAACCTCGCCGGAGAGATCGCGTGCAGTCGGAAGTGGCATATGTATCTCCACCTTACTGCTCAGGTAGTTTGTTTTAGCCGTGCTGCCGTTGCTGCTGCTGGCGAGCGAGCAGCGTGGAAGCCTCAGAGCTGAGGAAGTTGCCGCCGCCGTTGGCCAAACACACACGCATACGCACTCCCGATGCTCCTCATCCAGAGGACACGTCGCACAGATCAACTTTCAGCTCGCCATTCATCAATCTATATCCGCCGCAGGAAGAAAGAGCGGACGGCAGGCAAAAACGGAAACAGCTAGGGGCTCACCGAAATTTAAAGAACGCGCTGCACGCGTAGTGTGCCGCAAGGGTTAAAGCACTGATTGCGTTAAAAGTTTTTAATTTTCGAGCAGAAGCGTTGGGAAAAGTTGTGCAATAGGCGGAAAAACTGTAACGGCCCGCGTGATGACCCGCTAAACGGATGCTCATTAAGGAAAGTCGCTCTGCTATACAATGGCGGCATCAAAGGGTGGACAGCGTTGCCAATCGCAATGACCTTGGACCCAGACGCAGTGTAAACAAGCAATAATAAAAATAATTTCCGTCGTAAAAATTAGCCAATTTTAGAGCTTTTGAGAGAGCGGCGCAACAATGTTGCAAAAAGAGCTCGATTTAGTCCTTGCCGAAATACGTTTAGGAGCAGACTTCGTTCGACGGCAAAACACAATGTCGGGGGGCGAAAGAACTGTCAGGCTGCCAAGTCGATTATATGCACTAGATAATTAAACAATGTGTGCAGCAAGTTTAATGAAGAAATAAACAAACGCGCGAGCAACAGCAGCGGAACGGCGAGCAGGCCGCGATAATTCGGACAATGGATAATTACATTGTACTCGGATCTACAAAAAACGGCGAAAGGGGTTGTGCGCACGAAATCGAAAAGAGATAAGAAGCATGGTTTTGTGTACTCACCCCGTGTTTCGTTGGAGTCGTGCCAGGCCTCGACTATCAGCGAGAAGGTGCGCTGATAACAAACGATAAATAATTATTAGCGATCAGGTCACGCTTGCTTCTTCAGGTTGTGTTTTTTTACGAGCAGCCGAATCACGACTCTCGGTCATGCCTGTGACCTCTCGAGCAGACTTTCCCCTCTTTAATTACCGAGGAGCCCTGCCTGCCTGCCTGCCTTGCCCGGCCAACTTGGATAAACGTGGAAGGATGGATCTCATGCGCGGTCGGTCCGTTTGGACGGGCCCACCGAATAATCACCTACGCCGGCGTTGCAGCCAGCTCAATTTATGCCCACCTTCCTCGACCTTTTGGCAGCCGCGTCGGCCGGGAGAGAAAAACATTTAATGAAGTTGTGCCTACCTCGTGTGTACAAGGAAAGAAAGAAAGAAGAATCCGAGCATTGTTTCACGATTTAGTGGAGGAGCTGCGCGCATACACACACACACTCCCGCACCCGAGATTATTACAAAAAATAATTTAATGAAAAGGAGGTGGTCAGTTAGGCTTAGAGGAATGGGTTCCCGATAAAACGGCGGCAGGTAGGCAGACGCGGGCAGCGTTATTTATGGAAAAGGTCTGGACATCCCGAGCAGGGCACTTTGTTTGAGGCAGAAGCGTAATCCAAATGCGCACGCAAAACGAATTTCAGCTGCTCATATCACTGAGGCGGCATTATTTGGGAGATGCAGGCTGGATTTGTTCACTTTTCACTGTTTGGGGTGGTGCGGTGACGCGGGTTTTGCACGATGGATTCGCCGGCTTGCGTTGTGCCAAATTCAGATTCTCGCCGTCGGAGAGAGAGAAAAGGGCTTGGCGTTGTTTCGACGGAGCTTCTTCTTTAGCCTGACATTAAATATACGCGAGATGAAAACGACTTGCTTTGAGATAGCATCGTTCAAAAAACTATTTTCTGCGTAAAATAACGACTCAAAAATAATGTCCGCTCCTTGATAGGAGACGGAGTTAAATAGGGGGGAAAAAAATTAAAGGAACTATTTAAGAAACTATCTTGAAAGTCTAAGTTTCGTTCAACACCAAAGCCTTTTCCTCGATCCGACGTTAAATCCAAATGATATCCAGCGGCAGATGCACTCAGAAATAATCCAATCGAGAGCTGAATAATGTCACACACGCACAGCTAGAGCACTGTCCACCTGGCAAAACCACCGCGTCCACTGACAGCACTTTGGGGGGGCGTTGACACTCACCGGCCATGTGAAATTGAAGGGGATATAGAAGTTATAGCTTTCGTTGATGAGTCTGTCTCCGAGAATTGGCGATTTGACGCTGCCAAAGGTGCAGGCCGAATTTGGGTCCACTTGGGCCTGGTAGTGCTTGAGGCACACACGGATGCTGGTGAGACACCGGCTCTCGCAGCGACTGTCTACAACATTCTGGCCGTCACAGCACTGTCCCTTGGTGTCCTGTCCGATGGGGTTCTCGAAAGTGGACAAGCGCAGCTCGAACAGTCCGCTGGCGTCGGCCTCCTGTTGGAATAAAAGCACAGTCAGATCGGCGGACACTCGACGGGGGTGGCACGCGAGGGTGGCAACGCGTCTTACCTGGGGCCACAGCACCAGCGGCAGCAGCACAGCAAGCAGCAGGGGCCGCATCTCACGCATGCATATCCTTTCGCGAACTCAGCTTCACTCGAACTGAAAACGGATGCCTCTAACCAGCCTGCTGTCTGCCGCGGAAACCGGTTTCTCACAAGCTTATCGGTTTCTGTTCGCGTGAGAGCAGCTGCCGGTGTTGCTGCCGTTGCTCCCTTACGGGGGGGAGGGAGTCGCGGAATACCGGTACGCCAGACGCAGCTGCCGCAATCGGTACGAGTGCTGCACGAGCCGGCGCGACGCAGCCGCCTCCTGGTGGATTCTGCCCGCGGACCGATTTTACATCTTATTGCGATTTACGAATTTCGGGGACAACGCAGAGTCTCGCCCTCGAATGTTTTAATTTAATTTTCTAGCAAGTTCAAACTGATTGTTTTTAATTCTGGAGAGTCGGTCCCACCCAATCAGTCCGTCGCCAAATTTTTTATGTTTCGAGTCTGTGGCTGCGTGCGGCGGCGCCAGTCGCCTCTCGTTTGCACCCCCTCGTTGCTCTCTCTCTCTCGTCTTCGTCAATCGTCGCGTAAAAATAAATGAATGGATCGCGTTTAAAAGGTCAATTTGGAAACGCGCTCTCGAAATAATCTTGCAACAAATTAAAGGAAACGATTCGACGTTCCGATTCGTACCAGTCCGCGATCAAATTAATAGCCGTTCTTCTCATTTGCTATGTTTGTCCTCATCTGTTCGTTCTGGCATTAGTGTCTTTTTCATCAGAAAGGCTGATTAATTTGTTTCGACTCGTGGCAAGCGGCGCGGCAGTTGCGCTGCTTCTGTTGATTCACGCTCTGACAAAAAGAACACCCTGTTTGGACTTGAGGACAGAAAAAGAAACAGGAAACTAAACCGAATTTCAGCGCAGTGACGACTCGATAATTTCAGCTTTCCTTTCTGTGTAGTGTACAGCGTAAAAATCGAGAACAGTTCCTCGCGGATAACAATCTGTTTATTCAAAAGACGGCGGTTATTAAAACGTTGTTCACACTTGACACATTTAAGCCCATATTTCATTCGAGCTTTGAAGGCGGGCCCTTTCCTAAATTTAATTAGCACCTTTTGGCCGACCGACGGCTGCCTCAAAATAGAAAAGAAAATTTTGTGTCGACCGCACTCATACCGATGATGGATTGGTGATTGTGTTGTGTTTTTACAATGTTACATTTTGCACTGTCCGTTTCACATGGCGTGTTGTTTCTTTGTCATGGCCTAATTATTTTAACAACGCTTCTCGCGCCGCCTCCGTAAATAAGTGGTATGTGTTCCACACACACTTCATTTTAATCGCACAGCACTTGCGCCATTTGCGTTTTCAAAGATTTCCCTAATTTATTAATTCAATCGACGCTAGTTGCGGAATCAATTTCACCTTGTTGCGTTCGTAGCTGCCATCTTTTGTGTGTTTATCTTGTTAAGTTTCCCCTCATCAATCTCTATCATATTAATAAGCTTTTCTATTCAGCCTGAAATATGTTGTAAGTTGAAAAGTCTTTCACGTGGATGCAGAGCATATTTTCATTGATGCGTTTTCTCCTTTACTCTGGAGCAAGGATAATGGAGGATATATCAACTGTCCCGCAGGAGCAGAAACACGTTTTGGCTACTAAAACAACTTGTTAAAAAAAATGGACCAAAGAGCAATGCGCTTTCTTAAGATGTCGCTCACAATGAATGAGCCCTCAAAGAATAAGCTTTAGTAAATTTCGGTCGGAGGGCTAAAATATCTTTCAAAAAGCCTGTAGAATCGTGCAATGACGAGCATATCGCTTTGCAATATAATGAAGCTCGACACGGTTTCGCCCCCGGTTTCTACAGGTAAAATATTAAAGCGAGACACTAAAAGCTGATTTGGAATGTACCGCCTTCAAAAATTTACTATGCCTTCATGAATTGCTTTGTTATTGCTCAAAGAGAATCTAAAACTACCCATACGCAGCAGGTCACTCATTGTCCGCCAGAAGCTCCAGGTACATGGCTGCTTTTTCGTCACAGTATCCTTTGTTGTGCGCTGCTGGTTCCAGTTCCCGCTTTCTGCTTAATTATATAATTGATGATGTTGACACCTTATCTGAACCCTGCTGTCATTTTATTTCATCAACCGCCACCGTTTGTCCAGTAGGTGCTTGGTGGTCTATTACTTTTTCTTAGACGTGAAAATGGAAAGTTTATGTCGCTTTGAGTAGGGCTTTTTAAATGAATATCGGCGTAGAATAGTGTTTTAAAAATTGAAAACGTATTTATTGGACATGATTATTTTATGATAATTAGTCTTTCCTTTGCTCTGGCGGTCTTGCAGCTACTAAACGATTTTGTGGCCTGAAAAATTATGGAGAAGTCAATGGGAAAGTTTATTTTTATTTTTTGGGAGCAGAGACTTACATTGTGCGCCGCACAATAATAGTCAAACGTCGTTGGGGGCTATTCCAGTAAAGCAAAGTCATTGAAGAATTCCATTAGAGTCTTCAAAAGCTGGAGCATTGCTTCTTCCCACACGCAGTAGTCATTTGTCAAATTTTAACAAAGGAAAAACTAATAAACAATATTGCATTTTTTGAGAAGTAATGTGTTTGGTATACTCTCAGGGGAGATTCTCATGCATTCTGGAGGCATAACAATCATACTGAAATTCCACGCCATTTCAACCACCGAAGAGCATTCAAAAAAAAAAAATTAGTCATCCAATTTTTCCTCAACGCTGCATGCATTCGTCTGGTTCTGACCACACGCATTTTACTCTCCCTGGAGAATGGTATTATCATCTACTTCGCAGCAAAGTATAATATAAGGCAGTGATACGTAAGAAACTGCCCGTTTTTTTCATTTTTAGGGTTTAATTTCAAATTTCATAAAGATAACAAGCTAAATATCTGAGTGGATATTTGAGATATAACATATATTAAGACATCAATCTTTATTTCCATGGCTGGTCTAGGTCGTCGGTCATTTCAATCAATCTAGTGATGACGACGAAAAACAGGAGTTTTTTTTTTTTAATTTCGGGTCGGACCAAACCGAATCTTGTCGGTCTGGTTGTGCAGAAGGCACTGCCATACTTTTAATTGAAAGCATATATATAAACTTACTAAATTTCAGAAGTATCGTTTACTTTAATTTTAAATGCCAAACAATTTCTTTATTCCCCTTTTTTAAGAATAGGATGGTTGAGAATAAAATTGTCCTTCTAATTTAATATTATACTGATTGATTGTTTAATTTTATATTGCTCAGCTGAATTTTTGTATGGTTCTTAAATTTCCTAGGAATTAATTAAATTATCACAAACAAAAGGTCATGTTAACAAATAATGTATACAAGTGTTTTCCGCCAAATCCGGTTTTATTCTATTCCAGCCACTTCCACCCGCATAGAAAGCAGTAAAAGTATACTATAATAACCCTTCTCTGCAAGTCAAGGCAGAAAGTCAGTCCACTTTGCTGCTGCTCTGAGTGTATAATTTAAGTTGGATTTTATTTATTCGGCCGCAAAAGGAAACAGATGTTCCGTCGCCTCGTTTTTCTTAATTATGCCTTATAATCAACCCTTTGTTACCCCAGACACATTTCCATTGTCATTGGCTTGTTTCACAATGAAAAGAGCAGCTTTTCATTAAAATTTCAGGAGAGGTGGTGCGGACGTGCGCCGGATTTGACCCCAGTGGTGCTCTCTGCAGCTTTTATTCTCTCTGAAAATCAGGTAAGTGCCGGCTCTCGAAATGGTTATATGTGCCTATTTGCGCTTTTGCCGGCGTCTACCCGCCAGCCAATTCTTTATCTCGGTCACGTCGGCGGTCCAGGTCAAGTCCTGCGTGCTCAAAATGCTGCATCGCGCGTCGCGCAAGGGCTGCACCATCCCCCATATTCACATGCACACACATCCATCCGGTGGTGCAGCCTGCACAACTTCCGCCCCGAAATCTACTCCTCTCCTATACACTCGCACACACACCGGCTTGAATATTCTCATAGCACCACTGCGCTCTCGTCGCCCGCCAAGACACTCAATATGGCACGCTTCTTTATTATTCCGACCCGGTTTATGAGGTCCTTTACTACATTATCGACGCTTTCCTTCTTTTTTCAGACTCATTCATTTCGATATGCGACTTGCTTGAATGACGTCGCTCCTTGTGTTGTGCATCGAACAACAGGAAGTAGGAGATTTTCCTCTTAATTTTGTCATAACGCGTTGATAATTGGGTCGTAATTCGATCTACACGCTTTTCAATCTGGCTTTCCTTTGCGGAAGAGACGATTATGAAGTATCAGGCTGGCTTTGAAGATATTTTCTTTTAACAATTTTTGAATTCACTGTACAATTAGGTTACTTATTTTCTGATGGGTTCTTCTATGACAAATCCAGAAATCATTATTTCTTAAATTTTCTATACAAAACCAAATAATCTGTTTAAATTAAATCTGCACAATAAATAATTTTTCGCAGACGAAATAAAATTGTGTTCTAAAAACTCCATTCGTAAAATTAGTTGCTGGAAATATTATTTCTTAATGAAAAAATATAGTTTCAACGGTTTCAACGTAGAAATGGCTAAATGGGTCATTAATTTATCTCAACAATGAAACTGAATTATTTTTATAGTCTAATAAAATTGAGGCAAAAAAACTGTTAGCAGAAAAGTGCCGAGAAACTAATAGGAAATGGGGTTGCCACCGCATTGAAGAAAAATCGCATGTTGTTAAATATATCGTGGAGTAATCTAATAAAATCATATCACGGGCTTGAGCATTAACCTCTAGATGCCAAATCGTGAACCCGGCGCGCAGACGTTTCACCGAGAATTTCACGATCACGCACACACAATATTGCACGACCTTTTTATGTTACAAATCATAAGAAGCAGGAGCGCGGCGCTCGTTGTTTCGGCTACAACGTGCGGAGCTGACCGCGCGGCCGAGCTCATTTCTCTGGAAATACGGTAAAATAAGCGACACGTAATTAGCCTACACTATCAGTAAATTTGCTACCTGTCGAGACCCAGCTGGTGCCCGGGTGGCGAACCAGAGGTTTGCATTAGCAACAGATGATGGAAGTGTGTGCTAGCCGCGGCGAGCAGCGACGCTGCTTGGCCAGGTGGCCCCCCTGTTGCATCCCCGAAAACGCATTTCGATGCATCCACCTTTCTCTATTATATACGTGAAAGGAAAAAAAAGTATATAATGGTGGATGCACCGCTGCCTCTGCCGCTAGTGAAAAGCGAGCAGAGCGCAGCAACATGCAGTCTCCTTCGACTGCAGCTGCGAATCTGCATCAGGGCAGGTGCTGAGGGAAAAAACACTGCAGCGTGCGCTCCCATGTATATTTTTAGCTTTTTATTCAAGCGTGATTCGGAAAATCAAGCTCACGTGCGTGCACTGATTTTTTCGTTTTGCCTTGGCGCGGCGGCCGTAAAAAATAATGCGTATATGTACATGCATGCGGGGGTTCCGAGTGCCGAGCGCCCGGCGACGAGCTGGGCGGCGTGTAACATAATTTCGGGCTATTTCTGGCGGTTTGATTGCTCTGCTCTATGTCTCGCGTATCACTGCTTTTACTGCACACATATTTACAGGCGGTGGAGCAGTGTGTGTGTGATACACTCGCCACCGACACTTATTAATAAAATGTATTAGATAGAGTGCGAGAGAGCGAGCCGCGCACGCCTCGCTGACTGCATATGCTCTCGCGCGCTGCAGCGTTTGAATCTAATGCTCGCTGGGCTGTTTACATCCATCCACTCTATGAGGCCGGCGGGACACGCGACCAGGCGCCCGACCGGCGTAAAACCTTCAAACGCCGAAATAATGAGAGCCCCGTGGTGATCCGATCCAAGCTGGAGCTGCTGGTCAGACAGATTGGCCTCAGGAAATCCTTTATCAACGCGCTGTCAATCATCTCGACGCGAGCTATAGTAACGAATTCTCCTCTCTGAAGCGAGCGGTTTCCCCTGCTCGATTCAATAGCCGGGGAAGATCCTTCAAAATGCGTGACAGTTATTTGGAAATCTTATCCTTTTTGCGTAAACAGTTTACATTTTCCATATTTATTTAAGTCGGCTACAGACGCCACCGTTTCAGTTTTACGCGTGCTCGGCCAGAATGCTGGTTATGATTTTTTACGGCCACCGAGCAGGTCCCATCGGTGAACTAAGCGTGCGAATTTTAGGCTTAGCCCGCATAATAGAGCAAAAATTAATGAGCTGTCTGTTGTCTGCCTTGATAATTTTGAATATCAAAACATAATTTTCTGTGGGAATATGCTGCTAACAGGTATAGAGAGTACATGACATAGGTACGCTCTTTGCACTATTCAAATTCGTTTTTGGGGAATGATACTCTAAATTCCAATTTCAGCTGCATCTAATTAAACTATACGAGATTAATAAAAAAACTCTCCGTCATTCCTATTCAGGCATCAACACCAGAGAAGTGTTTACTTAAGATTAATTTTCGTAATTAATTCTGTGGTTCACGCTCATGCCTAAAATGCAATAACTCATAATAAGCTGCCCTTTCAGCGTTCACTACACCATGGTGAAATAGAATTTATGACGTTTTTTCGGCGCATTTTCACCACCCCTTGAGTTAAATGTGAGGTTCAGACGCGCATTTATAACACGAGGGATTACAGGCGAGTGCCAGGCAGAAATGAAATCAGTGTCATCGAGAGACGACGCGCTCGCTCGCCCGCTCCGTTAGCGCATTCAAAAATATTGCTCTCAGAAAATGCAAATTCGTAATTTCTGGCCCAATTAGAGGGTGGCCGGCGGCGAAATTTATTGCTGTGTTGGCTGATTCATCGCAGCCGCACTTCACAAATTCGACTTTACGAGTGATCAGGGAGTTTCGAAAAACGTAAAGTTCCCCGCTTGCATCCATAACTGTGGGCTGTGCAACTCCCCCAAGTGCTGTATCATCCGCATTGCACATGCACGCGAGCGAGCGGGCGAAAAAAGTTAAAAAAGGCGTTGGAAATCCACGCGTTTCCGCCGAAATCCAGAAATAAAATGCGCGGCGGTAAAAAAGCGGGCGCACAGAGCAGATTTGAATTCGGAGGCCTGATTTGGTGCATGTGGCCCTGAGTGATTTTGCGTAATAGCATGTGGATGGCACGGCGAGGGATTTTGTTTTTCATCTCTGGAGGCAGCTGGCGGCATCCTCTGCAGATGTGGCCGTCCCCCTGTTTGGAATAACATCTGCCTGGCACACGACCCATCCAAAGAGCAACAGATCCGCCGCATGACGTCACTTGATGCTTGCTAGCTCGCTCTCGCCGCGCGCACACACACACATACCTTCAGATAGGCTCGGTGGCGTGGTCCATTGCGTCGCGGCCCATTGTCCCAGAGGAAGTCCCATTCTTCTTCGCTCATCAGACCACTCGCCAGACCATTGTTTGACCCAGACGCGACCGAGCATCAAACTCTTCCTCCTCCACGGTTTCAATCATCGCGATCGAGAGCAAAGGCGAAAAAGCAAAACGCCAAATATGCATTTCCGATTTCCATTTCCTGCCGAGCGCGCGGCAGCTTTCATGAGCGCGCGGCAAGGGAAGCAACCCCTGTTGCAGGGGATGCAACTGGTGGCTTTCTCTCGCCAATCCGTGTAAACAGCCATTCATTTTCATATATGTGCTGCTATGCTGGAGGATTTCGTGTGTGTTGATCGGCTCGTGCATTATGCGCGGCAGCGTATATAAAAGGCATTTTCAAATCAACGTACCTCCGTCGCCTGTTGCCCTCCCTTGTAACAGATATGATGTACTCTTTCTCAGCGCGTCCTTTTGTTGCTCCAATGTGTTTCGAAAGCTCCCCTCGAAAATTTCAATGCCGCTAGCGTCATTTCGCATTCTCCAAGGAAATTTATTCTCTATTTGATGTGTATATTCTTCAAAATGCTATCAGCACGAGGAATCATCTTTCATGGTTGAATAAGATTTTCGTCAACCGCCGCTGGAATCATAAAATGTCTGTAAACCACAGAATTCGATGACACTCCAAGTGAATAGATTTCCCAGCAAAAGAAATATTTCAATTCTTCTCATACAGAACTTGTTCAAACAAGAGTTTAATCTTTGCTAAAAATTCTGATGACGTAAAACTATTTTCTCTTTGATGAAGCCATAAGAATTTTTTTAATAGCCCTTTCATTGTATTTAATGTTCGTATAATTTATCATAACTAATTGCCCTCTCAGTTGATTTTTTTTTAAAATATTAATGGTTCACGACGAGGCACTGGATAGTGATATTTCTTTGATACCCCCTGAGCGAAATTTGCAAAACAAAAAATCATGTCGAGTCACAAGAGCAAAAAATACATCTCTCAAGTGGTTGTATATTCATCCATTCAGATGAACATCGGAGCAAGAAAGTTGTTCCCCCGCTTCTTTCCTGTGCAATACAAAGTGGGTGTGCGTGTGTGTCTCAAATAGCTTCATAGACGAACTATCAATTTATTGCAGTCAAAGGGTTTCCTTTACTAATCAGTGGGCGAAAGTGAGGATCATAAGAGTTCACCCATAGCATTTTTATCATCTATCAAAATTAAGTCATTTGGGTCAGCTAATGATAAAACAAATGCATCCGTTTCCGCCTGTATTAAAACAATCCACTTAATTGTACTCATTATTTGCAACCGACAAAAACTAAAAGACAAAAAAGTAACGGGTTTTAGCAATTCATTTCAATATTAACATTAACTGTTCAGCTATAAATATCAACTTTATATGTACGCTATGTATGAAAGATTGCATATGATATATTTATTTTTAATCATCCAAGGAAAACATTCTGCTATTAGTTGTCATTCGATTCAGGCTTTAAAATGTTGTATGTTATGGGTATTTTGTATAGTTGCAATTAAGAGGAAACAAAATTTTCCCAGACGTATTCAGCTGAACATATACTACATCCAAAGCAAAAATGTATGGAGTGCTTGAAAAACTTGAAATCCACAGAGAGTGAGAAATAAAATCGTCCCGTCTCAGGCTTGAATGCGCGAGACTAGCAGAAATTTTCGTATTGAGTTTCGATGCAGCAGTGTGTTTCCTGCGTGCCTCAAATTCCTTTTGTCTTTCAATGTGCTTTCTCGCTGATGATGTTCCGAGAAGAAAACGCGCACCAGTTTGCTGACTGCGAGAGGCTGGCGTCTCTATTTGCGCCTCGGCGCGCGGCGGTGATCGCGCCGAGTAACCCTCTCTTCTCTGCTGTTAATAAGCTGTATAAATAGCGCATAAATGCATCCGAGTGATGGGCCGCCGACCAGGAAATCACTTGAACTGAATATATTCCGGCCCCTATCAAAATACATAGAGTCTCCTACTCATATCTATTTCAGTCTCGCTGCTTCTTTTATTATTTCAGACGCCGCATCAAATAATTTAGTCTGCGCCGTCTTCGAGACGACCTTCAAACTTTATCTCCCCGATGGTGCTTTGCTTAATGCTCGCATAAATCCGGCACATTCTTTAGTCTTCCTTTCGATCTGTAATTTGTTTTTCAAACTGTTGTTTCCAAAACACGATTAAGGAAACATTGTTTGCTGTCTTTAAGTGAGATGAGAGGATAAACAGATCTGTTTAACGACACGTTGAAAATTTCCTAATCACCAGCAAGGTGTGATTTGGTCTCGGGTGTGTAAATTTATTCAATTGCGATGGCAAACATATTGGAAAAATTAGGACACTGTTGAAAATTGCGTGGGAATATTTCTAGCACTCCTTTTTGGCGACAACGATTTTAAAAATATTTAATTAAATTAAACGAATAAGATGATGTGTGCACCAAAAAAGCAGAATGTGTCCGGATGCTATAATTATGGTTGGAATTCTTTCTGGAAAGAGCATGTTGCGTCATCATAATTTTTGCAAGAGGAGACATTTACACTTTTGGGTTATAATTTGAGTTTTCAAAAATTAATGGCTCATGCAAAAATTGTTGCTGCATCCTTGTGAATTCCTATTTTATCTCTGTGTTAAGCCAAACTAAGCGTATAATTTTTTATTGGACGCCGCAGCGTGCTTCTCAAATTGGTCTTAATTGGTGGTCCGTAACCAAATCCCAGGGAGCCACTGTTGCAAGCGAGATGATGCTATCGCTTCTAACCGGTGCGGTGCGGAAGATGTTTGAATGAAAACCGGAGACGCCGCGTTCTCCAGAGGGTGTCAAACACTCGATCGCTCATTAATGTCTCTCGGCGGTGGTCCCCAGCTCGCCCGCGGGCACATATGCATCTCGTCCTCGTGCGTGGATGCTGGCTGGCATCGAATAATAAATCGACCAGCATCAAAACAGCAGCCTGCTATCATCCGAGGCAAAAAAATAGCGATGCATAACAGCAGCAGCAGCAGCAACAGCAGCAGCCGCCACCGCCGCCGCGTGCGCTGCCAATATGTGCCGCAAGGACCGAATTTACAAGAGCAGCGGCTGCTGCCGCTCGGATTTCCTCCGAGAGATAATTGAGCGGCGAGAGTTGGATTTCTTGATGGCAGGCGCCTGCCGCTCGTTCGCTGCAGCACTGCGAGTGCATCTGTTTTGCAATCTGTTGCTCCAGATGCCCGGTGTCGCAGGTAGCAAGCTCTGCACACGCTTCACCTGGCCTCACTGAGCAACAGTTTTAGGGGGTGTCCGGGGGCGGAAAGCTGGAGGGCGCGCGTGCCCGACGCGTGCTCTCGCCGCGCGGCGGCGGCGCCGCTGCCGCCTGCCGACGTGACTCACAATTTTGATTTGGAGAAAAACGCACGCGGCCGCATACCATTTACGGCGATTCCACTTCGGAAACTGGATTTCAACACGCAGCAATTTGAGTTTTTCGTCGCCGCTGCCACCGCCGCCGCGTCTTTTTCTATTGATTGTTTGCGCGCGTGCACGACATGCGAGATGATTTTGTTTGTTTATCGCTTCTCGCGCGCTGCTATGTGTGTATGATCGTTGCCGCCAACATCTCTTTTCTCCTCTTCGCTGCGTTGGAGGTCAGGGGTCCAGCTCTTGGAGTGCACTTTGTGTTTTTGAGCCGTGGTACAATAAATCCTGTTAGAAAGTGAAAACGCCGCCTGCGTTCAAAACGGCCTAGGACAATAGGCCGTGCGTGTGGCCCGACGATCGAAGTTATAACACCAGAAAATCAAAATTGAATCGGAAAACGTGACCAGATTAACTAAACGATTTTGTAAAAGTGTGTTCAACAAGAGATTTTTTAAATTTTGTTTCTAGTGTGCTCAGCATATTAATTAAAAGCACGATCAGTTTGAATACCTTGAGTTGACAATCGATTATTATATTATTAATTCAAACAGAAAAATCGGGGAAACTAGATGAATGAACCTTAAAAAATAATCAATGGAAAGTAATTTCAGCTTAATTAAAAATTTGGAACTATTTCAAACAAATTCTTTTGATTGGGCAACAGTAGCAAGCCTTATTATGTGAAGCAAAGTTTTTCTCTTTGAAATACTTTCAAATCAAGAGGGAAATTTTGGGTTGAGGATTGGTAGTTTTCACAAAATTCCATCACCCATTTCTCTTTTTTATAGTGTTCAATGTCCAGTACAAATTTCCTGCACACAAGCAGCGTGAATTTTGGTTTGCAGGTACTGCTGAAGAGGTCTGATGCCGAAACAGTTGATGTCCGCTGTGCGAATACTTCAAGCGAGATAATTTTTCTTTTCAGAATTACACTTTCACCTATATCCTTAATCCTAAGTGCGGAGAAGCATTTTAAAATCCGTTTAGTTTGAAAAAATTTGTTGCCTTTTACCATGCGTTACAGCGTAAGTGAATCTTCAAAGTCCGTCAAAAAATAATGAATTATGATGGCATCCGCATTATGAAGAAAGAAAACGGAAGCGAGTGAAATAAAATGAACAACACGTTTCCACGCCATTAATTTCATTGCTCTTTTAATAGAAAAAATTCCTGCACAGGCCGATTTCGCATTGTTTTGCACTTTTTATGCCGACCTAGAAATTTCGCAACGCCGGCTATTATAATGGAAATTTGAATTTTAAAAGGCCTACTACACTTTTAACATGTTGCTGGCGCGCATTTGTAAACAGGCAGCAGCCGCTGCTGGGATGTTTTTGTTGCACGAATATTGCGCGTCGTCGCAGAAGAGGGCATGTGCTTCCTGGTGTACTTTTATTCGGGGGCTCAACTCTTTTTGTGCACACACACGCGGCGGCGCATGTGGAAAATAATAATATAATACATTAAATGCACATGCACAGGGCGGGGAAGCAAAATGAGAGTTGTTTTTTTATTTTAAGAAAACCCCCTGCTCTACTATTCGTGTATACGTGTACAAAGAGCTAGCTGTTGGTTGGGGCGCAGATGAAACGAAAGCAGGTGAAAAAAGCAAGGGTTGAGCTGGCTGGATGAGCTTCCAGCGCGGCAGCAGCCAGTCCACCCTTCCGTTTCATTCAAGGGGGACAAATAAATAAAAACGCGCGCTGCTCTTGCTCGTCGCACAAAAACACACACCGTGCATGCATGTATATGCATGCAAACCTAGATCTCATTTCACCTTTTTTATCGGCGTGCAAGAGACGCTTCGCAAAACCCATTGTGCCGCTATCCTGTTATGCACACCTATCTGCCGGACTGCGAAAATTACAAAAAGAAACAAGCGGCCAATGGCGAGCTCGACCCGCGCGCGTATATAATATTATGCAGTATAATAATAACGCGCTGCTTTGTGTGTGTCAGCAGCGAGAGCGGACGCACGCAGGGTGTGCGCTGCTTTGCATTTTAGTTTTATTTTCGACGCCGCTTTTATGGCTTCTCATTCGATATTTTATTATTATCATCATTATTCCTGTGATACGCTTTTATGCATATTTAATCAATGTGAGGATTTTGCCCGCGAGCAGCCTGTGTGCAGCTGATCGACGATGTTTGATTATAGTTGCAGTGCGTTCGCCTTGTTTAAAAACGTGTTAATGTGAAATTCCATTTTACTATAAATTAAACGCATCATCAAAATCAGGTCTTGGTTTCCAGTTGGCTTCTCTTTACTTTGATGTTTTGAATCTAGACTGTGTAACGCATTAAAGCTACACCGACTATTAAAATATTTTTTTTAAATTTTCGGTCCTTGACAATGAAGGCAGATATGCACTCCAAGAGTTTGATATTTTCACAGTTGAATTTAAACAGTTAATTTTCGGTATAGCGAATTGTTTTTATTTTTCTGTTAACACAACAGGAATTTTCTGCTTCTTTTAATTGCTCACTTGAAGCCCTTCAAAAAATACGGCATTTAAAACATAATATCCAATGCAGCATAAAGACCAATATGACATTAGAAAGAAAACATTATTTTTCAACAAAACGATACACCAACAACCTAACAAAGACCGCAGCAATAAACCCAAACATAATCGGCAAAAGGTAGAGGAAAACCCGACCAAATCCTCAAAACCACAATATTACAATAACACACATAAATTCAATAGCTCAACAACGACATGCTATTGATACAGACGATCCAGAATTGGGAAAGAGCTTGACATGAATGGTCTTACCCCGTCAAACAGCTTAAATGGAAAGGGTCGCAGCAAAGTGAGCCTGCAATCTTCCCCTACATATAGTTAACCAGCCAAACATTCATTGGATCAAGAAGCAAACTGAGTTCCGTTACAGCCCTTCAGAGTAGGCCAGCCTATTCAATTTATCAATTTAAGATCTTCTGTTGATAGTGCAGAAAGGTAAATAAATGCTGCATGCAAATCTGATCTTTATTTTGGATCTTTATTGTTGTTTATTCCCAACAGTTATTTTGTCTAATACAATAATTTTATAGCAGCAATTGACCAGTTGCATAAACCCTTAGTTATTGAAACCGCCAACAGATGGCGCAACCACAGACTTTTTTAAAAAAAATTTTGGGCGGTTTTCAGGAATTTTCGCTGCGATTTCAGACTCAATCTAGCTATTTTGCTTTTTTTAATTAATTTGCTTATTTTTGACGTGCTGATAACCAAAATCGGTTCAGCCATTCGCCGCAGAAACGTTGAAAAAGATTTTTTTATTTCAAAAAATAGTTTTTCTCGATTCTACGGCGATTGGCTGAACCGATTTTGGTTTTCAGCACGTCAAAATTAGCAAATTAATTGAAGAATGCACGGTAGCTAGATTGAGTCTGAAGTCGCAGCGGAAGTGCCTTAAAATCGAACGTCTACGGTGGCGCCATCTGTTGGCGGCTTCAAACATTTAGGGTTTATGCAACTGGTGAATTGTCAAAAAATTATAAAGCATACGAGGAAAGGCAGCACTCCTGGTAAACATCTTACGAAAACCCTGTTCAGGAGGACAGAGCCCAAGCGGGTCCAAGATAATTCATTCCGTCAAAAATGCGGAGATTGAACGCTCAAAGACTTCTTAAACTTTGTTCTTTGAAATTTCATCATTTTTTTAACAAAATATTGAAAATATTGAAAGTGGTCAATAATTGCTGGAACGAATTCTTGGCTGCGGTAATTTTATGACCTCAAAACTATTACAAAATGAGATTAAGTAATTTTTCTATTTGATTGCAAGTTTAAAGAAGTAAAAATTATGCTAATCCAATTCTGCTTTAATTTTTTGTTAGCTTATTTGAACACAATTCTGGCGTTATTCCAATACTGGCTGCTATTTTTCTTATGAAATGTTTTTTACTGAACAAATATATTGATATTTTGGATTATTTTTAAGATTTATTTTTTATTCTTAAAAATTGCATCACTAAATTTGTGAATTTTCGTGCGAAGTACGGAGGCAACGCTTACTATAGCGCACTTGTGCTTATTGTAACTCTCAAAGTTTATTATAACCAACCGAACACTATGCATACACTAAATTTGTCCATCCTAAACCACTAATAATAGCTTACGATATCCGAAAGTCTATTTGTCAAAATGATCCCATTTTCTTTATTTTTACAGTACATTCAAATATTTTTGTAGCTTGTTGGAAGAGAAATTTTAACAGACGTTAAATTTTGCCCAAACTTGTTGAAACTTGTCAAGGAAATATTGTGAATGAAATATTTATTAGACACCACGGGTGTACAACAACAGACATATACAATAATTAAATCACAGGTTCATTGCTAGTTTTTGCTTTGGCGGCTTGGCACAGTGTCAAAGTGTTTTTATCACATTCGAGAAAATGGTGGAACAGATTGGTTTATGGTTGATGGTTAAACAGAAGGAAATATTGTGAGGCGGTATAAGTCCTCCTTTGAGGAAAAGAACAGGGTATCCATGACTCCGACAAAAAGGCGATACACAAAAGGGTTGTCATTTCACAGCGCACCTTTCAAATGGGAGGTATTTATGGTTCTTGAAGATATTTCATTTTTCATACCTCTGCGTCAGGATGCACAAAGCCGCTAATAGCCTTGAATGTGGAAAGCAAAATCCATTTTCATTCCCGCCTTTTTGGTCATTGTCGCCGTGCAGGAGCACTGGAGCAGCTTTTGCGCTAATGATGCTGTGAAAACGAAAACTGTGCCGGCAAATCATGCATTCATGATCAGATCGGATCGGATCAGCTGCGCCGTTTCAGAATTGCAACTCATCAAACGAGACAGACAAATTGATCACCGTCCGCAACAACCCTTCCGCCGGAATGGCAGAGCGTCGATCAAAGGAATGGGGTGGGCGCGCAGCAGTAAATTCAAAAACACATAATAATAACCACCCCCAACGCACTCGAAATTTGTGCAGTCTCGCGAGATGCAATTCCTCTGAGCTGTTTTTTAGCTTTGCGCACTTGTCGCCGCGCTATTTCCGCGCGGCGTGCGGCGTGTGTGCACTTTATAAATGGTGCATCTGTCGCGTTAATTAAGCCGGCTATTGTTGCGGCCAGAGCAACAGATGAGCCGTGGATGGGAACGGCCCCTGATGGCTCCGAGGGTGCAGTGCTGACCACCCCTGCGCGGCTTCATTCCGACCCACAGCCGAGAGAAAGAGAGGGATGATCGCGTTTATATGGAGCAATGCTGCGCTGCGCTCATCGCGGTTTTGTATCAAGTGCGGTGCAGCAAAACCAACCACAGCTTCGCATTATTTCCTATTCATCAAAGCGGGGCACACTTCTGTAATTTATCCTGCACTACTGCACACGAACGACGACACAATTTAGTTTACGGGACCATTGCCCTCGCTTTTCAAAGATTGCTTCGGTGAATACAATAGATAGCATGCAGGAAAAAGGAACAGTGGTTTGATTTTAATACATTTTCTCTCAAGCTTATGGATATATGTTATGGGAATTTGATATACTCACCTTTGTGAGGCTCGTTTTTGTTGAAACATTGAAAAGTTAGCAACAAAAGGCGGGAAAACGGAAACGTCTATATTCCTCTGCAGCAGAAGACTTTTCTCTATTCATATTTGAAAACGTGTACACATTGCTGGGCTATATATTAGTGCAAACTGATGTAGATGTATGATTTATTGATCAGATTATTTCGGAGACGGTGATCCCTGATTCCACACATTTCGTAAAAATTAATCGGCGGATTCCCCAAGGTGTTATTACACGGCAGTGGAACAATTCTCCGCAGAGCAGACGCAGAATAAAATTAAATTTCCTCAAGCAGGTATGTAATTTCCCTTTAAAAACCATTGTGCTTGTATATACATACTCGGAGAGCAGATTGCAAGGGCGAGATTAAACCTTTAATGGAACAACATAATCAGCAGGTGCTGTCTGCTTCTCGTGTCATATAAGAAGAAAAATCAGCAACCGCAGAGCAGCCGCCGCCGCTTTCCTTACAAGCTGCTGCTCTGATACCTGAGCATCCATTCACATCTCGTCGTCACACACACTGCTTTTCGCGCAGATGCGGTTGAATATTAATAACGAACGCACACACCTCTCCGGTGCGAAACGCACGCTCACTGGCGAAAATAATGAAACGCTGCCGCAGCTCCACTGATCTAAAATATAAATTGGCGCTGAGCAATTTCATGCTGATTTTTTCTCGCTGATACCGCTCGTTGCACGCAATTTTTTATCGATAAAAAATACCACAGACAGCTTGTTGCGCTGAATTAAGAGTTGCTAATCGCTTTCTTCCTCTGCTGGAAGTGCGGCCTCGGGCTGCTTTCGCACAAAACCAGAGACGTGCAGTAACTTCGGCATTTAAATAAACATACTTAATTTGATGCGGTAGCGAGACACTTTAGTAATATCCCTATTTGCTTTTTTAGCATGGCATGAAATAAATTTTTGTAATTAATAATGGAATGGATAGGTATGTAATTAAGTTGATTAGAAAGCAACAATGAGAAACCAAACTCACTTGCGCATTGATTAATGAACAGCTGTGGTGACCAGATATCTATAAAATAATAGAACTTGGTCAGCGAGAAGAAAAATATTATTTATTTTTTAAATTTGGAAGATGGTGAGAAATTGTCGTTTGACATTTTGAGCATCCCTTAAGAAAAATCTTTGGAATTTTGGTGAGTCATCAAGCCTGTTTTGTAGTTTCTCCGCATTGTTATTAATGGTTGGGTAAAGGTGAAAATCACTGTTTTGTAGCTTCTCCACATTGTTATTAATGGTTGGATATAAGTGAAAAACAGGAATAACTAGTTATCTGTCAAAAAATAGTTGACAATGGCCAAGCAGCTTTCTATTCAACAAGAAAAATGAACGAAAGCAAATAAAAACCCTTTCGGCTTTTCCTCTTTACTATCTGGATCCATTCCTTTTTCGTGGGTGGCTAAGTATCATGCGGGGGCTATTTCTGGGGTTGGCCGCATTATAATGGAATGCCATGAGTCATACAAGTAAAAGACATACCTTTGTAGTTGAATGACCTGATTAATTGATTTAGGATGTCCACCCCCAGCAAGCTAAACTATACTTTAAGTGCATGTAGTGTAAAATCCAGTAAAATCGTTTTTTGCCTTTTTGTCTCCCATGTGGGCTATGAACGTATTGTTATTTATTAATTGATTTTACAATGACTTCGTCCATATTGGGCAGACTAATAAAAATGGAAGGCTTGAAGTCTAGAAATCATAAAAATTATGTTTATAATAAAAGAGATTAAAATTAATTCATGCACCAGCCCACGGTGGTCAAAAGTTTGTTAAAAACTATGTTGTGTCAAGTTAAATCCTCACCTGCTGTAGTAAAAATACCTCTGCCCTTGATATTTTAAGGCTGTAACACAATTTCACATTTTTATTTTGTCGTCCGGGTCGTCCAGCATGTCTTCTTGTTAACTGTCGTTGACAAGAGGTACGTCCTCTGTAATTGCTCCAAAACGACTAGCTGTGTTGTCGGCGAAATTTTTCCCAACAATTTGAGTGCTGAGAGAGCTCGCGTCTCGGAGCGACACAATTAATAATTAATGTGTGCCAAAACACAGGATGGCGGTTGGAAGCGCGAAATGAAAACGATTTGCATGTTTTACAGTTGCTCGGTCTCCTTTCTTCCTTCTATTACAATTATTGGCTCAATTTCCCAAGCACCGTCAAATAATGTCGCATATTTAATTGGCGAATTAGCATCAGCACAATTGAAAACGATCTTGATGTCTCGGCTCCCTATCTATTATCTTTTGTTTCGTTCGCGCGCATGTGATTTTCAGTCAGCGATGGACTCGAAACTGAGCGAATTAATTAGCAACACAGTCATGCGAGAGATTGATATAGTGAGAAGTATAAATGGGTATAAACATAGGGGCTTATTTCTAATGAAATCATAAAGGCCTCGAAGGAATTTTTTAGTATATCTCCTTTTAATCAAAATAAGTAGACAATGGGATACTTAAAATTATGGCCTTTAAATTTTAATCTCTTTCTGGAGAGAAGCAGAATCCAAAAACTTTTGTCTTAAACAGTCGAGGTTATATTCATTGTTTGACTTACTTCCGCGATTTTATTCTCTTGAATTAGGGAGGCTGTGATCGCCGAAACATGAGGACGAAATAAAAAAATTTCAGCCTCGACGAAGATGATAAAGTCAAATTTTTAATTCACACAATAAATTTTGATGCATGTATTGTAAGAGAAAAATCTAACACACACCGCCATTCAACTTGCACATAAAATTACAGTAAAAAGAGTGAGATGTTGAAATGTATCCGAGAATGAATTAAAAAAAACGAAAATGTGTTGAATGCACAAATGGCTATGATGTGGGTCACATAATGTGCGCGATGCCACGCATGTCATACAATATTTTGTGTCTACACCAGTGTTTTACAGAACATGAATGAGAGGGCCCGCACCGCACAAAAGTGAAAATATTCTCAAAGCTTCCTTTTATTGATGCCGACAAATTGTGGAAACTGTCTTCCATCATTCCATTCTAACATTTAGGTGTCCAACAATTATATTATTGTTTATGTAGGGATGGATGACGCTCATAAACAATTCCCTATAAGGCGAAAATAGGAAAAGAATGTAGAATGTGTTTAGGTCGCATGCGCAGAATGGAATGATTTTCTGAAAATTTAAGATAATGAGAACTCATACTACATAGTTTTGCTGATGTTATACTTTAAAGAGAAAAATGCTTTTTTTGTACATGTTCTGCTGCCAAACCATATATGTTTTTTGATAAAACACGCTAGCTGAAAACAAAAATTCACACAGTTTGTTCACCTTTGCGTTTTTAAAATAAGTCGAGTCTCAAGATGATGCTGTGTGTTTGCAGACATAAAAGGTATGAAACCAAGGGGTCCTGAGAACAAGAATTGCGCTTATCCGTGACATATGTCGAGAAAAATAGATTAGGTCATCCCTCAATGTCTGACACGTAACAAAAGGAACAATAACAAATATGTGTATCCTAGACAATCTTTTATGGAGCTTCCACAAAAAATAAATAAATCCAAATATATATCAGCCAGTTGGTGACTCATGCGTTGTCTATTCTCTTTTTACAAAACAGTCACGTGTATTTTTAACAATGAATAAAAGCATTTACAAAATATTTTACTTATCAAAAATGTAATGGCAGTAAATTAAACCAGGCTTCATCCTCGTTGAAAAATTATCGTTTCAATTTCTCGGGCTATAGTTTCGACGTCATCCCAGTACGTCCTAATCATGAGTATACTGCCATTATGAACACAACCTCGAGTGGTCACCTATATCAAAATTTTAGTAAAAATGTGTTTATAAATATTGGAAATCACAAACATGCCGAAAGAGAAACCCTTTTAGTAAGGGAAAACCATAAATATAACACGAACTTGCAGCGGCTCAACCGAACTCAACTGTGAGGGAGGCTGATTAATCAGCTTAATTAAGACCTGAGTGGTGCTTTAATCAGTATTCTTGATCACGCTTTAAAAAGTTGGCTCTCATTTTTAATGCCCTGTAAACGAGCGAATGGTTGTGCACGGATATGGAATATTTCTTAATATCTTGAGCACTGGACTCGTTGAAGTAGAATTGATGGCTTTGGAAATAAAATGTGTAATTTTATAGGATCCGGTCTCCTGGTAAAAAATCAGTTGAAGTGATGTGCTTCATTAATATTCATTAGTGTCGCTTATTGTTGAAATTCCATTCCATGCATCATTGACACAAAAACGATTGAAATTTTAACGAACTGGTGTCTGTCTGAGCGACAGGGCTAATACGAACGTAAAAAATCAAAACCAGTCCGCGGTGTTGTTCTATATTTGTCATAACACAAAAAGCATCGTTCGAAAAGTGCACGGCCCAAGAGCCCCAACAAGACTCACCCCTTTAGCGGCGGGAGTGATAAAAATGCAGAGTGGCAAGCGCGCGCGAGTATCTAAAGCTGCACGCAGTTTCAGCGATAAGCGCGCGGGGAGTGAGTTAAGAGCGAGCGCGATAAAAAGATGAGTCGATCTAATAAAAAAGCGGCCCCAGCAGAGTGCAAAGAAAGAAAAAAGTCCCGGCAAGGGAATTGGGGCCCGCGACGCAGCCTCGCTCGCTCGTGGGCCAACTGGCGCGATGTGGAAATCAGAGAGCATCAAGTGGAGGAATTATTTAAACAAGTGTTTGGGGTGCACTGCAGCTGGCGCAGACTGCCGCCTGCACACCCTCAACCCCCGCACGTGGCGGCACACGCGCCCCCGCACAATGTTGGCGCGCGCCGGCCATTATTAGGCCATACCACTGGAACGCGTCCGCTCCTGATTTTTCGACTTATTATATCAATAATTCCGATGTATGCTGTTCACCGGCAGCAGTTGGCCATTTGTTAGTCGATTTAAATGACGCGGTTTGATTTTTTCGTCGGCTGATGGAACGGACGCCTTTTTGAATAGGATTGACGAGGGGCCGAGTGTGTTTTTTGCTCCAATTTATTTATGCCTGTGTACGTATCAACAGGCCAGCTGCATAAACGGCTTGCTTTTACACCTCTTATCGGTGGGACCACAAATACTTTTTAGATAAAGCACTGTGTTTTCAAGGCCTGAATTTCTATAGGCTTTTCATTTGCTGTGTTACTCTGTTTTTCCCTAAGCAGAATCTAAAATCGTATAGTCTTTGAAAAGAACAATAAAATAAGTAAGAAAATAAATATTACAAAAATTTCAACAATATGAGTGGTTTAAAAAAATCTGCCTAGTTATTAACGTTACCAACCCGTGCCTTTCTTTCCACTAATGCTACCTTGACGTTGATTTTTATTTTAATTCGAAATAATTCCTCTGGAAATTGCCACACGCTATTCGAATGCGTCGCTTTTCACAACTTAATTTTCTATTAACTCGGCACGAGCAGGCGTATATCATGCATGGAACGAATTTTCAACAGACCTAATTAGTCAGGCGATTTTAAAACCGAGATGCTTATCACAATATATCCACACACGCTGTGTCATTTCAACAAGTTGCTGTCTACCGCGAGTGCGATGAACGCCGGCTGTAAAATGCTGCATTTTGTGCCACTTTAGACACAGCTCCAACTCGCTATCGCCCACTGACCAGCATTTTAATGGTAGTTTTATTTCATCAAAGCATACAAATTTATATTATAATTTACTTCCTGGAATACAACTTTAATTAAAACTTGATAACACGAATTATTGATTGTCCTTTTTTGTACCTGAGACTGCGTTTGGCTCGCGTGTAAATTGTTATAATACACGTACAGCAAACAAAAGGCAGGGCGCATCGATGAAATTCCCCCGATAACAACACTCGTCCCTCCTTCTGCGCGTTTCGAGACCTTTAATGAACAACACAAAAGTAAAATGTTCGTCTGACATGCACTGGGCCCCGGTATAATACCCAAGCACACACGCGGCAAGCGCTCGTAATAAAACATTTTACAGCAGGTGCTTCCGCGTGATGGCAATGGCGCATCTCCAAAAGTAATCAGCATAATTCCGAATAGCCGGTCGCGACGCGCGGCAACTTAATTTATCTCCTCCCGCTTTATTATCGCCGTTTTACACCCAATCAACTCGGAGAAATGAAAACGAGCATTTCGAATCGCTGCTGCTCTGCTCAAGCGGCATAAGCGAAAATTCCGCAGCGTTCAGGCAAAAGAGTAGTTAATGTCGCAATAATTGGCTCGGAATCGAGAAAATTCACGGTTTCGTGGTTTTGTACATTAAAGCGATTCTCGTGGCGTGAGTGGAAGGAACATTAATTCGTTCGGCAGATAATGAAAGGTTGGCAGGGCGAAAGGTATAAGCTGCTGGCGCGGTGTGTGCGAGCGTTCACGTCAGGGCGCGTGGCGCGCGGCCCGCCGAGCGGAAAGCCTATTTTTATCGCGAAATGCACCCCACCGTCGACGTTTTTTAGATTTTTTTCCGGCCCGTTTTCTCCTCGCTCTGTCAAACACAGGAAGCAGCAAAGGCTTGAAAGCACTTCTTCTTCTTCTCTCTCTCTCTCTCTCTCTCTCTCTCTCTCTCTCTCTCTCTCTCTCTCTCTCTCTCTCTCCGGTTTTTTATCTTGGCGGTAGGATCCACAATGCGCAGCCATTAATTGGTGCTGTGTGTGTACCTTTGCAGGAGGAAGCAGAGCAGGAAGAATTATTCAAGACAACGCTCATTCACTGCAGCGGGAGGAAATCAAGCTCCTGCTTATTTCCATTCTGCGCTTTGTTCGGCTCGGCTCCTTTCTTGCACGCGCTGCTCGGCTGCGCTGAATGCGACACTTTTGCGTGCGTGATGCAGCGCCAATTATTCTATTTATTTGTTGTATGTTGCTTCCTCTGGGCATTATGCGCGAAAGCGGCGAAATAAATAGCATCGTGGACACGTGAATCGAATGACAGCTGGGCGCGTCGATTTCGTCAATCAGGAAGCATCCTCTCGCTCATGGCACTCTCTCGTCGCAAGTCGCAACGCGACAAATAAAATTCTATTTGCTCAACGTGATCACTCGCGTTTCGCGCCTAGATGCTTATGTATATTTCGGAGAGGGAGGCGCGCTTTTGTTTGATGTTCATATTTCCTTGAACGCCGCCGACTCTATGTATTGTTGTTTAGCATGCAAGCGGCGGAGACGTCGATTCTGAAAAATGAAAGTTATTTCTCGAGCTATTTGAAAAGAATTATTCAAAATCATGCTGTCTTTGATCTCTCGCTGCTTCTCTCTTGAGTGCTTCTTCCGCTTCGCCTCGAGAATACGCGCGTGTGTCTGCCGGCACGGAGAATAATTATATGTGCATTGAGTTATTTCCAAGTCAAGTGAGCTGCTACTATTAGGTATAAACAAGCTGCACTGCTGCGTTCTGTGATCGCCGCCGAGCTGACTGACTGTTGGTTGTGGGTCTTCTCATTTTAATGCTTTGACAAACGACACTAAAAATTCCCTCTCTTGGCATAATCACAGCTTTTTCTGTTTGCCTTAACAGAAAAGAAAAATGCTGCAAAATGTCGAATTCTTTTCAACCGAACTGCAGTTAACATATTATTTTTCAGTGAATTTATTCGCAATGGGACGAAATTTTCGAAACCAATAGGCTATGAGTATTGTTAAAATGTTTTTTCATGATACAAAATTTATAAAATTATATTATCACTGCCATATATTATGGCTTTCTCTTTAAGGACCAAATGTTACCATTGCTAGGCGCTCAGGGGTATCTCATTCCAACCAATTTTTTTTATCTTGGAATAAAAACGATGATAGTTGATCCAAGTGAAAAAATCTATAGCGTTAATTTTTAAATTAAAGCATCGGGGCCAGATTTGCGGTAAAAAAGTTTCCCCCGATCACAGATCCAAGATGCCTTCGAAGACGGAAAACTTTAAGCTCTCTTTTACTTTATTTAACGAGTTTCGCAATAAGTGTGTTTTTCTGATACAATTGGCGTTAATTAATGTACTGCAAATTATATCATAATTTTGTTTAAACAAATTTTTATCTGCCAGTTTCAAAGCGTCGTATACTCCTCCCAACGACATGCCTGCGCGTTGCGCGAATGTGGTCGTCGGCGAATATAAGCAAACATTGAAAAATCTACATTTAAAAAGATTTATGAAATAAATGAACTAAAATGTTTAGTCGCAAAGACTATTCTCGTCTGAGAATGATTTGAAAAGTGGTATATTGTTCCTAACGGGTGTGCCGAAATTACTGTCACGAAAATCCGCATATTTCCTTTTTGCTAATTAGACAGTCCTTTTGTTTCCGCTCTCGTTGCACGCGTGAATCAGTTGTGGCATAAACGCCAGATTTAGCTTTCTCATCATACAGGGAAATAACCATTCTCGGAAGTGAATGAGTTCGTAAAAATGCAGGGCCACCTTAATGAGCGTAGAGGGGTGCGTGATTTGATTTTCGAACGGATTTTATACTAAAAAAGCAGACAGCCCAGCAGAAAATTGATATTTTCTTACCCTCCTACCGCAACACACGTAAATTTTAATTTGAAAATGCTCCCCCGTGCATTTAGCCAGCGAATGCAGCGCACAGGAAGTCAAGTGTTCTTCCAATAGGGCTTGTTTTTTTTCATTCCTACTTTTAAGGATTCCCGGCAACAATTTTGCCACCAGCTGTACACATGGCTCTCGTGCCGCGGGCTTTTAGCTATCAGACAGTTGGATAAAAGCTTGAAAAGTGTATTATCAAAGCGCATGCACAGCGCGGATTTTTAATCAAGGAAATAGAGACGCCGCTGCCGCGCGAGAGACATAAAATCGCAATTAAAAGTGTGAGATGCTGCATGCAATTGGTTGCGGTGGATGCACAATTGTAATTGAAAAAAGGCCGCGCGCGCAAGTGAAGGAACTTTACTGTACTTGATCTTATTTATATGTGCCTATAGAGCGTATACGTATTTTACACACACTGCAGTCCTATTCACACGAGCAATACATTTTTTATCTTTAAAGGCCCGCGTGGCCGCCGCCGCCGCGCATATTTATTCCCATTGTCTCCGTTTCTTTCTCTCTCTTAGATCTCGTATACGTTTACGCTCGTTCGCTTATTATATTATCCGCAGCGCGGAGCTCTGCTATTTTTTCTCACTTCCTCGTTTGTCTGAGTGTGTGTGTGTGTGTATAAATCGCGAAATGGCTTTATGCAAATGTGGCTAACGACCTGGCAGGTCTTTAAACCTCTAAAAACTTCCCAGCCGCGCGTATCAACACCCGCGTGCAGCAGCCGGCATTTTCGCCGACCTTTTTTTGCCGAAAGTGAGTGCATGTGTATGAATTATTAATCGAGTTCATGCACTCCGATTTCTTTTTAATTGCGCGCTCTCGATTTTTCCGCTCATCAGCTCGTGCGTGCACTTGAAATTTGAAAACCGAACACGCGCGTCAGCTCCGAACCATCATCACAAAGCAGTCACAACTTCGTCATTATTGAGTCGTGCGTTTTGACTGTGTGTGCGAAAACGATATTTAGAATAGGAGTTTCTTGGGAAAACTTTGTTTCCTACAATAAATCGTGCGGATATCTGTGGACTGTGCCTTTTAAAAACACTAGAACTGTCTCGTTTAAATTGACTTGTCGTGGCAGAAATTCAAGTGTCGAGAAAAATAGGGACACTCGTGTACCCGTGACGCAGAAGCCAAAGAGACGTTATATTTTGGCATTTCGTTAGAAAAATATTGCTTAGATTTAGGATTTTTTTAAAATAAAATTTTGATTTTCATAATCAACATATTAATACAGAATTTTTAAATCAGCATTGAAACGTTTTTATGGTAATTTTGACAGATGGCATGAAATGAATTAATCAAATTCTGCAAGGGTAAATGTTGTGAAAGGAATAAGAATTCATGCATGAAAAATTTGCAACAAAATTGACTGGAAAAACTACTAACATATAGTGAATAATTCCTGAATTTAAAGCTCCCCAATAAGCATGCTCAATAATTTCACTTATTTTTTACCAGTTTCGGTGTCAGTTTCCTATTTCTAGAAGCACCAAGGCTACACTTAACAAAAAGGGACACCAAAACTAGTAAACAATTAAATGACGATTATTGAGCAACGATGATGAAGCCTGATTTTCAATTAGTACGTGGAAAAACAACCTCTAGTGAAAATATCTCTACAAGATAAACAACCTTGGTTATAGTGATAGGGACTAATATAATGATAATTACTCCTTATAGTCTTGTCACCAGACAATTTTTATTAATAAATTAAGAGCTCGTACCACCCTTTAAATTTTAATGAAACTATCAGTGCAAGAAATCTCCAAGAACATTTATTTTTCACCGGCCAAAATACAAGCTTCCGCCTCTTTTGTAACAATAATTAAAAGAGTCAGTGTGTCACTTACGCGGCCATTGTATTTCGCGCACTTCAAAATGTGAAATCTGACTGAAGAATAAAAAAGCGACACGCACGTGATCTGATCAACCTTGGCTCTTGGGAAAGCGAATATCGTGGAATCATAGGAAAAAGGAAGGAGGCGCTGATTTTCCCGCAAAATAAAACGCAAGTGCGCGCGCGGCGCAGAGAGTCGATCTCGGGGAGAAATCTGAATGCGCGCGTATTTATTATGAGTGCGCGTGTAGTATTTTGAACGCGCGGGGATATCTGTTGATTTCCGCAAGGTTGCTCTCGCGCTGGTGATGGTCGTCGTTCCGCCAGCTGTCGTCCCGCATGCACCTGGACCCGCGACCAGGCCAGGTGTTTCGGCAGGCAGGCAGCAGCTAGCGGCGCAGCCACAGCTAGCTAGCGTAGCGTGCCTCGTGACGTCAGCACCCCTCATTCACCCCTGGTCCTCTCTCTCTCTTTCTCTCCACGAGGCGCGGACCAACCCCTTTGCACGTGCAGAGCGCGACAGCAACAGGAAAAACCGGCTTCCGGTGTCCGTCCGCCCTGATTTTTCCTCCTCCTCTTTCGGCCGAATAAATTCGCCCCGGCAGCGTCGACGCGCGACTTCTGTGCATCAAATTTTCGGATTTGGCAAAAGCCGCTGGGCGCTCTCTCGCGCGCCTGGTGCGACTCAAGGTGAAGACACGCACTCAGCGTGCAGCGGAAGTACGCCGAGTCACTGGAACGGAACGCTGCCAGCCAGCGTCTTAATTGCCGCCCCGTTGCCAAGTCGCAACCCTTTTTCCCGCCGAAAAACAAAAATTTCTAGTTTTTAATTTTTTGAACCTATGTTTGGGCCGTGGAGATTTGTACGGCCGAAGTTCCTCCCTCGTAATTATTTCGATTGGCGCCTGATCGTTGCTGGAGTATGCAGCCCGCACGACAAACGCTCGATGCTGGTTGCCAACGCTTTCTTGGACATCTGGCGGCCAGCGATGAAAATGCTCGTCGGTTTTTCCGAACAGATTTGCGCGTGGCGCCCCCAGTTGGCCTATTTTATTTCATTTTCGCTTTAATCGCCAGAAAGGAAAATGTGGGAAATTATCATTTTTTAGCTCTTTAAAATTTTAATCAATTTTTTATGAATATAATTTTTAAAGAAAAAACTTGTGAATAATTCAAAGTCAATTAACAGGAGGCCATAGTTAACATTAAAAAGGAACACACAATTTTGTTCGTACTTAATTAATCTGTATTTTATGTCTGTTGTACACCTTTTGGTGTTTAATAAATATTTCATTTACAATTTTGTTCGTATAAAAATACAGTTGTTACTGAACGCATCCCATAAAACAGAAAAATAAAAATGTATATATGGTATTAAAGTCATCAAATCGTCAAACCTATGTTCATTAAAGGTCATGGATTTATCTAAAAACTTCATTAACGGTGGCAATAAAACTGAAAAAATAGGTCAAGGTTTTCCTAATTGTTTTTAGACTTTCACATTTTAATGGGGCATTATTATTTCAATAATAATTTGGTTGGGATTTCGTCACTTTGCTATTATTCTTCTCTGCCTAACCTTTTATGGTGCGGTATTATTAGGCAACCGGTATTCCAGCTAGGAGTGACTGGGAGGGGAACCGGTAGTTTTTAAGACATGAGGTATCAAAACAAGCACAAGCATGGCCGATAAAGGAAAGTCTCCTGAGGAAATTGTGGCCGGCTTTAATGCCCTTCGCAATGAACAGCGGCGGCTTGCCCTCAAAATATCGGAGATGGAAGTTGACCAGAACGAACACAAGTAAAATCAAGCTCGCCGCCCATGCGCCCAAGTCAAAAAGGTCTTTGTTTTAGGATCGTGGTAGACGCCCTGGGGAAGATTGAAGATGATCGAAAATGTTTCCGCCTAATCAACGGCGTGCTGGTCGAACGCACCGTCAAAGAAGTGCGTCCGCAGCTTCTGCAGAGTCTGGAGCAGCTTGGCGAAGCCATCCGGTTGCACAACGAGGCGTTGACACGTAAAGGAACTGAATTGAACGACTATAAAGAAAAATACAACATCAGAGTGAGGAACGCCGGAGACGAAGAGCAGGAGAAACAAGAAGCGCCGAAAGCGCCCCAGCAAGCTGGTGTTCTTGTCAACTGATCCCTTTGAAGTGACTTTTCACCGTGATACGTTATTATCCAAAATGCACGTGCAGATACCTGTAAAATACTATAATAAATCAAATTATACATCTCCGTGACGTATTTTTGAATTAGGCCGCCTTCGACTGACTGCAATGCGACGTCTCTACTGGCCAATGGCAGTTGGATCTATTTTCTCTCGCGAATTTACTGTTACACAAAAATATAAAACATTTAAATAGCCAACCTTTTGTTTCAATAAAACGATTTAATTTAGCCCCAGCTTTATTTCTTCTCTACAATACTAATGCAACTGGCTCAACACAAGCTGTGAATTACATAAACATTATCCGCGGATGACTACCTCACGAACTAATTTCTTGCTAGTTGCTTTATAGCTTCTGAATCGGCCGACCGTCTTCTCGGTCACATCCAGCAATCAACCATGGTAAGCAAGTCATCCGTTCCCATTTGTCTGTCATCTGCGATCCTTTAGTGCCCCTTGATGCTCCTAGGTCTTTAATTTTTTGAAAAAAGAATTCCTTAGTCATTAGCGGCTAAAATGGCGGCCGCCCCTTTAGGTTGTTCTCCACCCCCTTGGGGACGGTTGCGACCCCAGATGACCGTTTTAAAAAGAAACCGTTTAATTTTCCCTCGACCCTTGGATCGTCACAATGTTATATGTGAGGTCTCATCGAAAACTCCGACCTAATTATAGGCGGACCAACTGACTGAAGAACAAATCGCTGAATTCAAAGAGGCGTTTTCATTGTTCGACAAAGACGGCGATGGAACCATCACCACCAAAGAATTGGGAACCGTCATGAGGTCCCTTGGACAGAATCCCACGGAAGCTGAGCTACAGGACATGATCAACGAGGTCGATGCTGATGGTAATTATATTTATATCTGCAGCCTCTAATTTAACTGTTGCTATTTGTTTACATAGTTTTTGAGTGCTTTATGTACTGAATTAATTTTAGCCTGTTACCCCTGAAAAAGGGCAATAGGTGATCTTTGCTCTGCCTTAAATTAGAGGGGTGACTCATCGCGTGTAAATCATTTTCTAAGTCAAACACATATTTTTTTTTTAATTTGACATTATAGTGTTGTTTAATTTAATTGTAAATATATCGTTTTTTAATTGTTAATTAATGTTATTTTCAGGCAATGGAACCATCGATTTTCCCGAGTTCCTGACCATGATGGCGCGCAAAATGAAGGACACTGATTCTGAGGAAGAGATCCGCGAGGCCTTCAGAGTGTTTGATAAGGATGGAAATGGTTTCATTTCGGCTGCTGAGCTCAGGTTTGTGCATTCGAGTTTTTCCAATCGAATAAAATATACTTCTATTGCTTTTTCATCAGGCATGTCATGACCAACTTGGGTGAGAAGCTGACTGATGAGGAGGTGGATGAAATGATCCGTGAAGCGGACATTGATGGTGACGGCCAGGTCAATTATGAGGAGTTCGTCACCATGATGACCTCCAAGTGAGGTGCCTGCCGGCCCTAATTTATTACTTGAAACACATTCCACCACAGTCATTTTTACATTTCCAAAGATAAATACACACAACCACACACACACACTCATCAATGAATCACTCGCTGAAATTGGTTGTTTGATTGGTCGGTCCAGCCCAGACAGGGCCCAGTCCAGAAAGAGATGACTTTTCGGTCAAAAATTGTAAAACAACTAAATAAATTTTAAGAAGTTAAATTAATACATTTTGCGTCAGTTTTTCCTTTCTCGAAATGTTCATCTTTGTGTAGTATTCTTATTGCGGTGTGAAACTAAAGATTAGGAGGTGCGCAGCTTGTAAGGGAAGCATGACATGTGTAGATTTCATTTTTAGTTCTTATCATTAACGAGTCAGCTGAATTTGATCAGTCGAGGAATGCAAGTTAATGATTACATTATTTTCAAGCCATTTTCACGTAATTAGAGACCCCTGTGACATTGATTTGAGTGGGGATAAAATTCTGGTACCAGATGTAAGGAAATAAAAAAATATTTTGACATTTCCATTAGGTTCTAATGAAACAAAATAATCAAGTATGTTACGTCATAACTTGTATTTTTTATTTTCCAAACATAACTTAGGGGTATAGATATTTTCAATTGCCCATCCTGAGCAAAATTGACTCGATGCTCTTGCGCGCTCTCAGTTATACTTCCAACCATTTTTTACTAACATAGTTTTACAATTTGGTTTGCTTTATGTGATATATTTTTGCCTTTGATCTCATTATGTACACCAAGAGAACTGCAACCAAAAGTGATAGGAATAGTTATGGAAATTCTTAAGAGTTTACTTTTTTCTCAATACGATCGAGAGAAAATCTTAATTATATTTACAACAAAAATAAAAAATGAGTAAGCCAAGGAATGTTGCGGGATTAGCACAAGTCGGGATTGTCTTGCACCGACTTCTTGATTCTTAAGAGGATGGTGGTGTACCACTGATCGAACCTAGAGACTGTGTCGTAATCCTTAACAGCTTCTGTGAATCCATCAACGTTTTGCTCCTCCATATGCTCCATTAGCACCTTAGAAAAAGAAAAAAAATATTTAATCCAGCAAAAGCGGTTGTCTGTCAGTGAGAATGATACCTTAAGAAGTTTGTATTCCCTCGCGTCTTGGAAAGCTGGATACTGCTGGATGTATCGGTCCAGTGCAAGCTGGGCGTTCAGCATGTCAACACAGAGGTGGCACAGACCAGCCCTGAAGAAGTACTCTTTCGCGGAATACTTGAGGAGGGAGCTCTCTAGCGAGGTGGCGGCAACTTGCTCGTAAATTGAAATGGCTTTTTCGTAATCAGCTAACTGAGCTGCGTGTTGGGCAACTTTCAGGATGCATTTATTGGCAGAAGAATTGGACTCCTCGCCTCTGAAATAATCGGCTGCTTTTTCATAATGCGAAGTAGCAGCTTCAAGGTCAGGTGCCTCTGTTTCATAAATTTCAGCGATGGACTGGAACAAAATATAAAATATTTAAACACAGAATTTTAATGTTTCTCTTCCTTGTAATGTTGATAAATATATTATGCATTTCTGATAATCATTGTGATAGTATTGAGTTGCATGACTAATAATTTTAACTTGAATGCCTATACTTTGTGTGATTCATATATTCTACTCTCCTCTCACGCATCAAAATCTATCTGCCACTGAGAGAAGTTAACTATGTATAGCAATTTTTGTGTTTAAAATTTATGAAATGTATCTATGCTAATTATTGAGCAATCAATATTTTACAGGGACAAACTTGAAACTCATTCCTTATGTATTATTGTTTCTTCCCAATGATAAAAACAGAGGTGGAAAAATACCTGGTGATGCCGAGCAGCCATGGTGAATCTGCCCATGTCTGTGTAAATTTCAATGGCCTTTAACAGACAGCTGACCGCCTCATTGGCATCGGACTTCTTGAAACAATTGGCTGCATCTACGTAATTGGTGGCCGCGTCATGCTTGCTGTCTGCCTTAGCGTGCAGGCTGGCTGCCTCGCAAAAAGCTTTTCCAGCCTCGTTCCATTTCTTTGCCATCTTGAACATGTTTCCTGCCCGCTGGTAACATTCCACCGCATCCTCCACTTTGGACGAACCACTGTGAACGAAAAAAACAACGATTAAATTTATTCCAATTTGAAATCATTTATGACCACTAACTTATGTATCCGGTCAGGAAAAAAACAATGAAGAGAAAGTGATTTCAAAAAGTCTCAACGCAATTGAGAATAGAATGACGACCCGACTAAACTGTCCGAAATAATTTTTTTTCCTACCCAAAAAAGAACGACAGAAGTCCCGATGGCTTTTGAAGCTTTGCTCGTGCTTCGGCCATCAAAGCATGACCTTTGGCCTCGGAATCTGCCATTGTTTGGTGTTCAAAATTCAGCAAAAAGTGGAAGAGTGAGTGTGATCGGAAGAGCAAACTGAAGGACGTAGAGCGTAGTAAACAGTATCAGATGATAGTGCAATTGCAGTGCAGTCAACGGGGGCGTGAACTGATGACTCACGACTTTTTTGATTGGTTTATTGCCAGAATTTAAATACATCGCGCGGGAAAAATATTTACTAAAAGTAGAACAGATGATATTATCTATGTCATTTAAGCTACGCGCCAGGATTTAAGACTCCATTTTTTAAGTTTTACACATTATCACATAAAATGCAATATTTTTAAGAACGTTTCAGATCTCTAATTGAGAAAGTATGAAACGCGAGAGAGTAAATTATTCGAATATAATATTGAGATTAGTATAGGAAATAAATTTAAAATTAGTAATGAGGGAGAATGAAAACTGATATTATTTTCAAACTAAAATGACATGATGACGAACATTATTATTTATAACTGCTTTTCATGCCCGTTCCGGTTGTTGTTGCGGTTTTGTGGCTATTTCATGATAGGGAAATGCAAATTTAATGTTTGATTTAAGAAATTTCAGGTTTAGAAAAAAACTGTTTCATTGAGGGCCTTTACCAGTGAAGGAATTGCTTAATATTATTATAGTAATGCACACTTCTTACCAAGACGGTGAGACAAATATAAATTATTCCATTATTCAAGTAAATATTATATTGATATAATGAGAATTAACGCAAGCATATAATATCCAAAGTCATTATGAAAATATTTCTATTAAAGTATATAGCAAAAATGATCAAATGAAATAATTTCAAAAAACATATTCAGTTAGTTAAAAAGCCTCATTTTGCAGAATATTTTTTGTGCGCCAAAATTCAATAAACGGTGACAGCAACGCTTGAAGGACACAATATTAATGCGCAGTGAAGCACTTCAGCAAGGCAATTTGAAGCTCGTATTTTCATCTTCATCTATAATCTATCAGCCCTCGCGTAATGAATGCGTCAGGTTGTTCAAATATTCAATTTTACGCTGAGTAAAAAAATGCAAAAGCGGATGAATGGTCTCTTGGTGATGCAAGAAACGGGCAAGGAAGGCTTATTATTGATTGAACACGCAGGCTTTGGCGTAACCCCGAAACCCACTGTGGTGCTCACCCCAGTGGCCCCTAGAGTGTCCAATCGCTAAGGTAACTTACCCGAATAGCTGTCCAAAGAAGCCATTGGAGCGGTTCAACTTTTTCTCAGCCTCCGAAATGAGCTGGTAGGCCTTTTGCTCGGAGTCGCCCATGGTTTTTGGTGCTCGAGTGCTCACCAGCCGATGGCTGCCTCGCTATCGATTGCGGGTGCGGCCGTGCGCCTGCGTCACCCTCGGGGTGAATCGATCTCTCTCGCGGCCCACTTCAATAAGGGCCCGCGCACCCCACACTCGCTCCCACCCACTACCTCACACCCTGTTGACCCTCGCGAGCGCCGCGAACGTGCCAAAATCGCAACATAGATGCCAATCATGTGCAATAGTTAAGATTAAGGGTGCAATTCACCCTTTTTTGTTTCTTTGCAATTACCTATTATTCGAATAATTTTTCAAAGGGGATTTAAATAAAATCAAGAGTATTTAACCTTACGTAAATAGTTAATTTATTTTAGCTCTTTAAATTTATACTCATATTCAAAATATATAAATGAAGTAACAAATACACAATTTCTAGACATTTGTGATAAAATTAATTTGTATTAATGATTTATATAATGAATTTGAACATTTCCTCTCACACCTTGCAAGGACAGGAACGGCCGGTGGCCGCAGAGGCCGAATTTCTTGTAGGCTTTAAGTTTCCATACTGAATACCTGATCCGATGCGATCAGGATCAAGCTCGCCAGACTCGATTTTTGTCACAATTGCCTTAGCGCACTTTGAGAACGCCTCAACCACGTTTTGACCGCTCTTTGCTGACGTCTCCAAGAACATAAGTTCTGCAACAGAATACAAAAATGCTTCAACATGACAGCATGACACTAGTGTTGATGATAGGATAAAAATTCAGGGTTCACTAAACCTTTTTACATATCCCTAAGGTTTTCTCCTACGCAGTTCAACTAATTTTTTGCGCTTAGGAGGTGCGTTCAATGCGATTAAGTGCGGTTTAAATTTTGCAGATATAAAAGACAAAAGCAGAGATAAGAGACTTTTTTATTTAGTGAAGGCCAATGTGAAACATTGCCAACTAACTTAAATCTATGCTTCTAATTTCGTTCTTTACCAAAGGGCTTTCTACTTACCATTTTCTTGTGCGAATCTGCTAGCCTCTAGGAAAGTGACTTCTCGCTGGGATTCAAGGTCACTCTTATTGCCTACCAACAGGACCACAATGTTTGGGGAGGCAAGTGATCTAGCGTCTGCTAGCCAGTTAGCGAGGGCGTTGAAGGAATCTCTCCGAGTCACATCATACACCAGGAGTGCTCCAGCAGCACCTCGATAATACGAACGAGTTACAGACTTGAACCGCTCTTGACCAGCGGTGTCCCATATCTGCAGTTTCACTTGCTTTCCGGACACCGGCACAACCTTGGAACCAAATTCGACGCCGATTGTGTGTGATGAGTCCTCCTTAACTAAAATAAAACAACGACACAGTGCAATTAATAAAAGTCAGCAAATAAGGAAAAAATTACCAACGGAAATATTATAAGCCTAAATGTATCACATAATGGAATCTAAAAATTTTCAGGATGACATTTCCTTAAAATTTTACAATCCAAATAAAATTGTTTGGATTTGATATAGATATGCATCTTGCATGATATTATATCAGATACATACATATGTATATAGCTATGAATTGTCAACCTAACAATGTATTTATTTGATAAAATTGTCACAATAACAACATTGATCTTCAAAGGTTCAAAGTCATTATTTTGAAATTATTGGTAGATTGTTGAAAAATCATTTTAGTGAGTTAATTGGACTTCAGGGGTGTTCTTGATATTTCTTATTTTTTGTTTTGTTTTATTAATTTAATCGCTTAGCTTCCACTTGATCAGCTTAAAACATGATATTTGTGTATTTTTTAATATTAATGTTT